>NC_066625.1:42147742-42217917 GCF_025201925.1 Gopherus flavomarginatus | reverse complement strand
GGGCGGGAGGTTCGATCACTGGATGCCCTGGGGGGGTGACAAGTGCCCAAGGGTAGTGACGGGGATAACGCAAGCAATCAGTCGTAGTGTTAAAGATTGAGGATTTATTAAATGAGTCACAGATAAGGATAAGGGACGACACGATTAGTTACAACTTGGGCTTACAATATAATACTAGAACAAATAACCCAAACACTACAATTACAAATAGAAGCTGGCCCTGGTATTTTTCTAAGTCCCAGTAATTATTCAGGTCGTCCCAGGGGTTAGTAAAAGTGATATTGGTGCTATTAGTAATCATAAATGCAGCAACTAATCTTATTAAACACAAATTGCGAGGCTCAACTGGTCCCCCTTGCGTTCAAGGTTTCCTGGTCAACGGGTTTCCCCTAGCAGGAGCCTTGGGGCGGCTGGAACCAGTCTCTGCCTCTTATCTAGCAGCACAGATATACAGATATCCTTAACAGCTAATTTTACTTACAAATACAAACCACAAAAGTTTCATTACGGCCGGCAAGCAGTCAGGCTCTGGGAAACGCGTGAGCCAGGAGAGAGCGTCAGGTTGATAGGGCCTGGATACGGTTCGACGGGAATTCGAGTTCTCTCTGCCCGTCCCCGGGAGGGGGCCAACAATATATAACGAATTTTTCATCATAATTTATGATAAGCCAATTGCGGGGTCGCGAGTGGCTCATGCCCATACAAGGGAGGCAATCGGGCCCCAGCATCTCTACCCAGGAAGCGACTGTCTGGGGGAACTTCCCCTCCTCAGGTCGGCCGACCGCAAGGTTGCTGTTTCCTGTTACAAGTTCTGCTTTCTGAGCAGCTATGTGATCAGTGGCAGTTCTGGGGGCTGGGGGAAAATTCCGTTGGGGGGTGGAGGCCGGAGCACCTGCTGTCTGGCCCTGGGGCCCAACTTGGGGGTCTAACAGAAACAAGAAGTTAGAATTAGAAATTTACATCGTTTGTTCCAGTGTTGGTTCAGGCTTTAGCATGGAGTTTGGGTGCTGGGTGCAGGTTCCGGCAGGCTTGTAGGAAGGGGTGAGAGGTGCAGGCTCTGGGGGTGGGAAGGAGTGTGTGGGAAAGGGTGCACCCTCTGGGAGGGAGCGTAGGGCTGAGGATGAGGGATTCGTGACGCAGGAGGGGGCTCAGGACTGGGGCAGAGTATCAGGATTCAGAGGGAGCTCAGGGTTGGGGGTGTTGGAGAGGCTGAGGGCAGCCTGCACTAGGACTCTGGGGCAGCAGTTCTGCCCAGAATCCCTCTACTCCAGCAGCAGGAGCAGGCAGGGGACAGGCACATGCTGCTTTTTGTCAGGCAGGGATGCACCAGAGCAGAGGGGAGGGGTGCCAGGCAGGGGCCAGGGGAAGAGACCCAACTCCAAATATTGTTGGAGCAGGGCCCCCAGCCCTGAATATTCCTGGAGCACGAGCACCACAAATGTATATAACCTGCCGCCTTTGACCACAAGCCAATACAAGGTCCCACTGAGATTTGAACTCAGATTACAGGATTCAGAGTCCTGAGTGCTGCCCATTACACCATGGGAGCAGCTTGTGCTGCCTTCTCTGCACATCGGTGACCCTCATGGGGCTGCTTGTGTAAGGGGGCTCTTGGCCCTTTACTAAAACTTAGTGTGTGTGTGTGTGGGGGGGGGGTTGGTTGGCTAGTTCCCAGCACCAATAGAAGGGGGAAGGATCAATGGGAAATCAGGACCCTGAGACTGACAGTCCCCAGGGACAATGGGGAGAGGCCAAAGCTCCAAGTTAGCTGCACTGACAGGCCAGACAGTGTAATGAGGGAGTCACCAGGCCAGGGGGTCCCATCCTCCATGTGAGCTGGAACTGCCTGGGTGAGGGTGGGGCAGAGCTAAGGAGAGAGCAGGAGCCCGAGAAGAGCCGGGGAGCAGAGCTGTGCAGGTGTAGTGCCAGAAACTGCTGCATGTAGGAATTTGCAACCTGTAGCAGTTACTGATACCTGAGGTTGTTCTTATTTGCTGACTTGTCCTAATAGGCTAAAACTTGATAGTGGTTTCTCTAGCAAAGGCCAGTCCCTGGCCCCTTGGTCCAGACATCCTCCTTCATATCAGGCTAGGGTGACCAGATGTCAAAGATGAAATATTGGGATGTGGGGGGCGGAGCAAAAAAAAAAAGCCAGAGGGCCCCCCTGCCGCCAAGAGGAAGGGTATAAAATTATCTCCAACCAATTCTTGGCTCCAACCTCTGCTACACCCCCAGCTCCCCCATCCTCTCACTCCTGGGCCCAGCCTGGGCTCCAAGCTCTGCAGCCGAGCCATGACCCGGGCCCCTCCTGCAGCTCCCGGGCAAGGGGTGAACCAGGCAGCCCCTGGCAGGAGCGTCTCCACCCCACTTGTGTCTCCACCCCCCGCCCACCTGGGCCCTGCCTGCTCCATGCTGTCCCCACCCCAATGCGCTGCCTGCAGGTTGCAGGGCTGGAGCAACCTCTGCGCTTGGCTCCTGGCCATGGCCATGGCCAGTGTGCAGACCTGCGGGGGAGGGGCGCAGCCTTAACTCTCCAGGTCTGCAAGGGGAATGTAAAGCGGCCGTTCCTGCGGGAGTAAGGCGCTGCCATCTCTGCCTGTCACTGCCTTCTCTCCCTAGCTCTGTGAGACCACTGGGAAGCGGCCGTTCCTGCGGGATTAGGGCACTGCCTTCTCTCCCTAGCTCTGTGAGACCACTGGGGAGCAGTCTTTCCTGCGGGATAAGGGTGCTGACTTCTCTGCCTACCTCTGCAAGACCACTGGGAGGCGGCCCTTGCTGCGGGATTAGGGCGCTGCCTTCTCTCCCGAGCTGTGCGAGACCACTGGAGAGCGGACATTCCTGCGGGATTAGGGCGCTGCCGTCTCTCCGTAGCTCTGCGAGACCACTGGGGAGCGGCCCTTCCTGCGGGATTAGGGAGCTGAATTCTCTCCCTGGCTCTGCGAGACCACTGTGGAACGACCATTCCTGTGGGATTAGGGCACCGTCTTCTCTCCCTAGTTCTGCGAGATCACTAGGGAGTGGCCGTTCCTGTGGGATTAGGGCGCTGCCTTCTCTCCCTAGTTCTGCGTGACCACTGAGGAGCAGCCTTACCTGCGGGATTAGGGTGCAGCCTTCTCTCCCTAGCTCTGCGAGACCACTGGAGAGCAGCCCTTCCTGCGGGATTAGGGCGCTGCCTTCTCTCCCTTGCTCTTCGAAACCACTGGGAAGCGGCCGTTCCTGCGGGATTAGGGCGCTGCCTTTCTCCCTAGCTCTGCGAGACCACTGGGGAGCAGCCCTTCCTGCGGGATTAGGGCGCTGCCACCTCTCACTAGTTCTGCGAGACCACTGGGGAGCAGCCCTTCCTTCTGTGGTTGGGCGCTGGCTTCCCTGCCCAGCTCTGCCAGGGGTCTGGGGAGCAGCCCTTCCTGCGGGATTAGGGCACTTCCTTCTCTCCCTAGCTCTGCTAGACCACTGTGGAGCGGCCTTTCCTGCGGGATTAGGGCCCTGCCTTCTCTCCCTAGCTCTGCGAGACCACTGAGGAGGAGCACTCCCTGCGGGATTAGGGCGCTGCCTCCTTTCCCTAGCTCTGCCAGACCACTGGGGAGCGGCCGTTCCTGTGGGATTAGGGCGCTCCCTTCTCTCCCTAGCACTGCGAGACCACTGGGGAGCAGCCCTTCCTGCGGGATTAGGGCGCTCTCTCTTCTCCCTAATACTGAGAGACTACTGGGGAGCAGCCGTCCCTGCAGGATTAGGGCGCTGTCTCTTCTCCCTCGCTCTGCCTGACCTCTGGGGAGCAGCCCTTCCTGCGAGATAAGGGCGCTGTCTCTTCTCCCTGGCTCTGCGAGACCACTGGGGAGCGCCGTTCCTGCGGGATTAGGGCGCTGCCTTCTCTCCCTAGCTGTGCGAGACCACTGGGGAGCTGCCCTTCCTGCGGGAGTAAGGCGCTGCCTTCTCTCCCTAGCTCTGCGAGACCACTGGGGAGCAGCCCTTCCTGCGGGATTAGGGCGCTGTCTCCTATCGCTAGCTATGCGAGACAACTGTGGAGCAGCATTTCTTGCGGGATTAGGGTGCTGCCTCCTCTCCCTAGCTGTGCGAGACCACTGGGGAGCGGCCCTTCCTGCGGGATTAGGGCACTGTCTTCTCTTCCTAGCTCTGCGAGACCCCTGGGGAGCATCACTTCCTGTAGGATTAGGGCGATGCCTTCCCACCTTAGCTCTGCGAGACCACTGCGGAGTGCCCCTTCCTGCGGGATAAGGGCGCTGTCTCTTCTCCCTCGCTCTGCGAGACCTCTGGGGAGCAGCCCCTCCTGCGGGATTAGGACGCTGTCTTCTCTCCCTAGCTCTGCCAGACTACTGGGGAGGGACCGTTCCTGTCTGATTAGGGTGCCGCCTTCTCTCCCTAGCTCTGCGAGACCACTGAGGAGCAGCCTTTCTGTCGATATTAGGGTGCTGTCTTCTCTCCCTAGCTCTGCGATTCCACTAGGGAGCAGCCCTTCCTGCAGGATTAGGGGGCTGCCTTCTCTCCCTAGCTCTGTGAGACCACTGGGCTGCGAACCTTCCTGCGGGATTTGGGGGCTGCCTTCTCTCCCTAGCTCTTCGAAACCACTGGGGAGCAGCCCTTCCTGCGGGGGTGGGGCGCTGGCTTTCCTGCCCAGCTCTGCCAGTGGTCTGGGGAGCAGCCATTTCTGTGGGATTAGGGCACTGACTTCTCTCCCTAGCTCTGCTAGACCACTGGGGAGCGGCCGTTCCTGCTGGATTAGGGCCCTGCCTTCTCTCCCTAGCTACACGAGACTACTGGGGAGCAGCCCTCCCTGAGGGATTAGGGCGCTGCCTCCTTTCCCTAGCTCTGCAAGACCGCTGGGGAGCGGCTTTTCCTGCGGGATAAGGGTGCTGCCTTTTCTCCATAGCTCTGCAAGACCACTGGGGAGCAGCCCTTCCTGCGGGATTAGGGCGCTGCCACCTCTCACTAGTTCTGCGAGACAACTGGTGAGCAGCCCTTCCTGTGGGATTAGGGCGCTGCCTTCTCTCCCCAGCTCTGCGAGACCACTGGGAAGTGCCGTTTCTGCGGGGTTAGGGCGCTGCTTTCTCTCCCTAGCTCTGCGAGACCACTGGGGAGTGCCGTTTCTGCGGGATTAGGGCGCTGCCTTCTCTCCCTAGCTCTGCGAGACCACTGGGGAGCAGCCCGTCCTGTGGGGTTAGGGTGCTTTCTTCTCTCTCTATCTCTGCGAGACCACTGAGGAGCGGCCGTTCCTGCGGGACTAGGGCGCTGCCTTCTCTCCCCAGCTCTGCGAGACCACTGGGGAGCGGCCATTCCTGCGGGATCAGGGCGCTGCCTTCTATCCCTAGCTCTGCGAGACCACTGGAGAGCAGCCTTTCCTGCGGGATTAGGGCGCTGCCTTCTCTCCCTAGCTCTGCGAGACCACTGGCGAGCAGCCCATCCTGTGGGATTAGGGCGCTGCCTTCCCTCCCTAGCTCTGCGAGACCACTGGGGAGCGGCCCTTCCTGCGGGATTAGGGCGCTGCCTTCTTACCCTAGCTCTGCGAGACCATTGGGGAGCGGTCCTTCCTGCGGGATTAGGTCGCTGTCTCCTCTCCCTAGGTCTGCGAGACAACTGGGGAGCAGCTTTTCCTGCAGGATTAGGGTGCTGTCTTCTCTCCCTAGCTCTGCGAGACCACTAGGGAGCGGCCCTTCCTGCGGGATTAGGGCGCTGCCTTCTCTCCCAATCTCTGCGAGACCACTGTGGAGCGGCCCTTCCTGCCGGATTAGGGCGCTGCCTTCTCTCACTAGCTCTGCGAGACCACTGGAGAGCGGCCGTTCCAGCGGGAAAAGGGCGCTGTCTTCTCTCCCTAGCTCTGCGAGACCACTCGGGAGCGGCCGTTCCTGCGGGATTAGGATGCTGCCTTCTCTCCCTAGCTCTGCGAGACCACTGGGGAGCACCGCTTCCTGCGGGATCAGGACGCAGTCTCTTCTCCCTAGCTCTGTGAGACCACTGGGGAGCAGTCTTTCCTGCGGGATAAGGGTGCTGACTTCTCTGCCTACCTCTGCAAGACCACTGGGGAGCGGCCCTTGCTGCGGGATTAGGGCGCTGCCTTCTCTCCCGAGCTGTGCGAGACCACTGGAGAGCGGACATTCCTGCGGGATTAGGGCGCTGCCTTCTCTCCCTAGTTCTGCGAGACCACTGGGGAGCGGCCTTTCCTGCGGGATTAGGGTGCAGCCTTCTCTCCCTGGCTCTGCGAGACCACTGGAGAGCAGCTCTTCCTGCGGGATTAGGGCGCTGCCTAATCTCCCTTGCTCTTCGAAACCACTGGGAAGCGGCCGTTCCTGCGGGATTAGGGCGCTGCCTTCTCTCCCTAGCTCTGCGAGACCACTGGGTAGCAGCCCTTCCTGCGGGATTAGGGCGCTGCCTTCTCTCCCTTGCTCTTCTAAACCGCCTTAGAAGTGGCCGTTCCTGCGGGATTAGGGCGCTGCCTTCCCTCCCTAGCTCTGCGATACCACTGGGGAGCAGCCCTTCCTGCGGGATTAGGGGGCTGCCTTCTCTCCCTAGCTCTTCGAAACCACTGGGGAGCAGCCCTTCCTGCGGGGTTGGGGCGCTGGCTTCCCTGCCCAGCTCTGCCAGGGGTCTGGGGAGCAGCCCTTCCTTTTGGATTAGGTCACTGCCTTCTCTCCCTAGCTCTGCTAGACCACTGGGGAGCGGCCGTTCCTGCTGGATTAGGGCCCTGCCTTCTCTCCCTAGCTACACGAGACTACTTGGGAGCATCCCTCGCTGCGGGATTAGGGCGCTGCCTCCTTTCCCTAGCTCTGCGAGACTGCTGGGGAACGGCTTTTCCTGCGGGATAAGGGCGCTGCCTTTTCTCCATAGCTCTGCAAGACCACTGGGGAGCAGACCTTCCTGCGGGATTAGGGCCCTGCCACCTCTCACTAGTTCTGCGAGACCACTGGGGAGCAGCCCTTCCTCCTGTGGTTGGGCGCTGGCTTCCCTGCCCAGCTCTGCCAGGGGTCTGGGGAGCAGCCCTTCCTGCGGGATTAGGGCACTTCCTTCTCTCCCTAGCTCTGCTAGACCACTGTGGAGCGGCCTTTCCTGCGGGATTAGGGCCCTGCCTTCTCTCCCTAGCTCTGCGAGACCACTGAGGAGGAGCACTCCCTGCGGGATTAGGGCGCTGCCTCCTTTCCCTAGCTCTGTCAGACCACTGGGGAGCGGCCGTTCCTGTGGGATTAGGGCGCTCCCTTCTCTCCCTAGCACTGCGAGACCACTGGGGAGCAGCCCTTCCTGCGGGATTAGGGCGCTCTCTCTTCTCCCTAATACTGAGAGACCACTGGGGAGCAGCCGTCCCTGCAGGATTAGGGCGCTGTCTCTTCTCCCTCGCTCTGCCTGACCTCTGGGGAGCAGCCCTTCCTGCGAGATAAGGGCGCTGTCTCTTCTCCCTTGCTCTGCGAGACCACTGGGGAGCGCCGTTCCTGCGGGATTAGGGCGCTGCCTTCTCTCCCTAGCTGTGCGAGACCACTGGGGAGCTGCCCTTCCTGCGGGATTAGGGCGCTGTCTCTTCTCCCTCGCTCTACGAGACCTCTGGGGAGCAGCCCTTCCTGCGGGATTAGGGCGCTGTCTCTTCTCTCTAGCTCTGCGAGACCACTGGGAAGCGCCGTTCCTGCGGGATTAGGGCGCTGCTTTCTCTCCCTAGCTCTGCGAGACCACTGGGGAGCAGCCGTTCTTGCGGGATTAGGGCGCTGCCTTCTCTCCCTAGCTCTGCGAGAACAATGGGGAGCAGCCCTTCCTGCGGGATTTGGGCGCTGTCTCCTATCGCTAGCTATGCGAGACAACTGTGGAGCAGCATTTCTTGCGGGATTAGGGTGCTGCCTCCTCTCCCTAGCTGTGCGAGACCACTGGGGAGCGGCCCTTCCTGCGGGATTAGGGCACTGTCTTCTCTTCCTAGCTCTGCGAGACCCCTGGGGAGCATCCCTTCCTGTGGGATTAGGGCGCTGCCTTCCCACCTTAGCTGTGCGAGACCACTGCGGAGTGCCCCTTCCTGCAGGATTAGGGCGCTTCCTTCTCTCCCTAACTCTGTGAGACCACTGGGGAGCAGCCCTTCCTGCGGGATTAGGGCGCTCTCTCTTCTCCCTAATACTGACAGACCACTGGGGAGCGGCCGTCCCTGCTGGATTAGGGCGCTGTCTCTCCTCCCTCGCTCTGCTTGACCTCTGGGGAGCAGCCCTTCCTGCGAGATAAGGGCGCTGTCTCTTCTCCCTTGCTCTGCGAGACCACTGGGGAGCGCCGTTCCTGCGGGATTAGGGCGCTGCTTTCTCTCCCTTGCTCTGCGAGACCACTGGAGAGCAGCCCTTCCTCCGGGATTAGGGCGCAGCTTTCTCTCCCTAGCTCTGCGAGACCACTGGGGAGCAGCCGTTCTTGCGGGATTAGGGCGCTGCCTTCTCTCCCTAGCTCTGCGAGACCACTGGGGAGCAGCCCTTCCTGCGGGATTAGGGCGCTGTCTCCTATCGCTAGCTATGCGAGACAACTGTGGAGCAGCATTTCTTGCGGGATTAGGGTGCTGCCTTCTCTCCCTAGCTGTGCGAGACCACTGGGGAGCGGCCCTTCCTGCGGGATTAGGGCACTGTCTTCTCTTCCTAGCTCTGCGAGACCCCTGGGGAGCATCACTTCCTGTAGGATTAGGGCGATGCCTTCCCACTTTAGCTCTGCGAGACCACTGCGGAGTGCCCCTTCCTGCGGGATTAGGGCGCTGTCTCTTCTCCCTCGCTCTGCGAGACCTCTGGGGAGCAGCCCCTCCTGCGGGATTAGGACGCTGTCTTCTCTCCCTAGCTCTGCCAGACTACTGGGGAGGGACCGTTCCTGTGGGATTAGGGTGCCGCCTTCTCTCCCTAGCTCTGCGAGACCACTGAGGAGCAGCCTTTCTGTCGGGATTAGGGTGCCGTCTTCTCTCCCTAGCTCTGCGATTCCACAAGGGAGCAGCCCTTCCTGCAGGATTAGGGCGCTGCCTTCTCTCCCTAGCTCTGTGAGACCACTGGGCTGCGAACCTTCCTGCGGGATTTGGGGGCTGCCTTCTCTAACTAGCTCTTCGAAACCACTGGGGAGCAGCCCTTCCTGCGAGGGTGGGGCGCTGGCTTTCCTGCCCAGCTCTGCCAGGGGTCTGGGGAGCAGCCCTTCCTGTGGGATTAGGGCGCTGCCTTCTCTCCCTAGCTCTGCGAGACCCCTGGGAAGTGCCGTTTCTGCGGGATTAGGGCGCTGCTTTCTCTCCCTAGCTCTGCGAGACCACTGGGGAGTGCCGTTTCTGCGGGATTAGGGCGCTGCCTTCTCTCCCTCGCTCTGCGAGACCTCTGGGGAGCAGCCCTTCCTGCGGGATTAGGACGCTGTCTTCTCTCCCTAGCTCTGCCAGACTACTGGGGAGGGACCGTTCCTGTGGGATTAGGGTGCCGCCTTTCTCCCTAGCTCTGCGAGACCACTGAGGAGCAGCCTTTCTTTCGGGATTACGGTGCCGTCTTCTCTCCCTAGCTCTGCGATTCCACTAGGGAGCAGCCTGCAGGATTAGGGCGCTGCCTTCTCTCCCTAGCTCTGTGAGACCACTGGGCTGCGAACCTTCCTGCGGGATTTGGGGGCTGCCTTCTCTCCCTAGCTCTTCGAAACCACTGGGGAGCAGCCCTTCCTGCGGGGGTGGGGCGCTGGCTTTCCTGGCCAGCTCTGCCAGGGGTCTAGGGAGCAGACCTTCCTGTGGGATTAGGGCACTGACTTCTCTCCCTAGCTCTGCTAGACCACTGGGGAGCGGCCATTCCTGCTGGATTAGGGACCTGCCTTCTCTCCCTATCTCTACGAGACTACTGGGGAGCAGCCCTCCCTGCGGGATTAGGGCGCTGCCTCCTTTTCCTAGCTCTGCGAGACCACTGGGGAGCGGCCATTCCTGCGGGATTAGGGCGCTGCCTTCTCTCCCTAGCTCTGCGAGACCACTGGGGAGCGGACCATCCTGCGGGATTAGGGCACTGTCTCCATTCCCTAGCTCTCCGAGACCACTGGGGAGCAGCCTTTCCTGCGGCATAATGGTGCTGCCTTCTCTCCCTAGCTCTGCGAGACCACTGGGGAGCGGCCCTTCCAGTGGGATTGGGGCGCTGCCTTCACTCCCTAGCTCTGCGAGGCCACTGGGGAGCGGCCCTTCCAGCGGGATTAGGGCGCTGCCTTCTCACCCTCGCTCTGCGAGACCACTGGGGAGCGGCCCTTCCTGCGGGATTAGAGCACTGCCTTCTCTCTCTAGCTCTGCGAGACCACTGGGGAAGGGACGTTCCTGCGGGATTAGGGCGCTGTCTTCTCTCCCTAGCTCTGCAAGACCACTGGGGAGCGGCAATTCCTGCGGGATAAGGGCACTGCTTTCTCTCCCTAGCTCTGCGAGACCTCTGGGGAGCAGAACTTCCTGCGGGATTAGGGCGCTGCCTTCTCTCCCTAGCTCTGCGAGACCACTGGGGAGCAGCCCTTCCTGCTGGATCAGGGTGCAGCCTTCTCTCCCTATCTCTGCGAGACCACAGGGGAGCTACCCTTTCTGCGGGATTAGGGCGCAGCCTTCTCTCCCTAGCTCAACGAGACCACTGGGGAGCGGCCGTTCCTGCGGGATTAGGGCACTGCTTTCTAACCCTAACTCTGCGAGACCACTGGGGAGCAGCCCTTCCTGCGGGGGTGGGGCGCTGGCTTCCCTGCCCAGCTCTGCCAGGGGTCTGGGGAGCAGCCCTTCCTGCGGGATTAGGGCACTGCCTTCTCTCCCTTTTTCTGTTAGACCCCTGGGGAGCGGCCCTTCCTGCGGGATTAGGGAGCTGCCTTCCCACCTTAGCTCTGCGAGACCACTGGGGAGTGCCCCTTCCTGCGGGATTAGGGCGCTGTCTCTTCTCCCTCGCTCTGCGAGACCTCTGGGGAGCAGCCCTTCCTGCGGGATTAGGACGCTGTCTTCTCTCCCTAGCTCTGCCAGACTACTGGGGAGGGACCGTTCCTGTGGGATTAGGGTGCCGCTTTTCTCCCTAGCTCTGCGAGACCACTGAGGAGCAGCCTTTCTTTCGGCATTACGGTGCCGTCTTCTCTCCCTAGCTCTACGATTCCACTAGGGAGCAGCCTGCAGGATTAGGGCGCTCCCTTCTCTCCCTAGCACTGTGAGACCACTGGGGAGCAGCCCTTCCTGCGCAATTAGGGCGCTGTCTCTTCTCCCTAACACTGCGAGACCACTGGGGAGCGGCCGTTCCTGCGGGATTAGGGCGCTGTCTCTTCTCCCACGCTCTGCGAGACCTCTGAGGAGCAGCCCTTCCTGCGGGATTAGGGTGCTGTCTCTTCTCCCTATCTCTGCGAGACCACTGGTGAGCGCCGTTCCTGCGAGATTAGGGCGCTGCCTTCTCTCCCTAGCTCTGCGAGACCACTGGAGAGCAGCCCTTCCTGCGGGATTAGTGCGCAGCCTTCTCTCCCTAGCTCTGCGAGACCACTGGGGAGCACCCCTTCCTGCGGGATTAGGGCCCTGTCTTCTCTTCCTAGCTCTGCGAGACCCCTGGGGAGCAGCCCTTCCTGTGGGATTAGTGCGCTGCCTTCCCTCCCTTTCTCTGCGAGACCCCTGGGGAGCGGCCCTTCCTGCGGGATTAGGGCGCTGCCTTCCCACCTTAGCTCTGCTAGACCACTGGGGAGAGGCCATTCCTGCTGGATTAGGGCCCTGCCTTCTCTCCCTAGCTCTACGAGACTACTGGGGAGCAGCCCTCCCTGCGGGATTAGGGCGCTGCCTCCTTTTCCTAGCTCTGCGAGACCACTGGGGAGCGGCCATTCCTGTGGGATTAGGGCGCTGTCTATTCTCCCTAGCTTTGCGAGACAACTGGGGAGTGCCGTTTCTGCGGGATTAGGGCGCTGCCTTCTCTCCCTAGCTCTGCGAGACCACTGGGGAGCAGCCCTTCCTGCGGGGGTGGGGCGCTGGCTTCCCTGCCCAGCTCTGCCAGGGGTCTGGGGAGCAGCCCTTCCTGCGGGATTAGGGCACTGCCTTCTCTCCCTTTTTCTGCTAGACCCCTGGGGAGCGGCCCTTCCAGCGGGATTAGGGCGCTGCCTTCCCACCTTAGCTCTGCGAGACCACTGGGGAGTGCCCCTTGCTGCGGGATTAGGGAGCTGTCTCTTCTCCCTCGCTCTGCGAGACCTCTGGGGAGCAGCCCTTCCTGCGGGATTAGGACGCTGTCTTCTCTCCCTAACTCTGCCAGACTACTGGGGAGGGACCGTTCCTGTGGGATTAGGGTGCCGCCTTTCTCCCTAGCTCTGCGAGACCACTGAGGAGCAGCCTTTCTTTCAGGATTACGGTGCCGTCTTCTCTCCCTAGCTCTGCGATTCCACTAGGGAGCAGCCCGCAGGATTAGGGCGCTGCCTTCTCTCCCTAGCTCTGTGAGACCACTGGGCTGCGAACCTTCCTGCGGGATTTGGGGGCTGCCTTCTCTCCCTAGCTCTTCGAAACCACTGGGGAGCAGCCCTTCCTGCGGGGGTGGGGCGCTGGCTTTCCTGGCCAGCTCTGCCAGGGGTCTAGGGAGCAGCCCTTCCTGTGGGATTAGGGCACTGACTTCTCTCCCTAGCTCTGCTAGACCACTGGGGAGCGGCCATTCCTGCTGGATTAGGGCCCTGCCTTCTCTCCCTATCTCTATGAGACTACTGGGGAGCAGCCCTCCCTGCGGGATTAGGGCGCTGCCTCCTTTTCCTAGCTCTGCGAGACCACTGGGGAGCGGCCATTCCTGTGGGATTAGGGCGCTGCCTTTTCTCCATAGCTCTGCAAGACCACTGGGGAGCAGCCCTTCCTGCGGGATTAGGGCGCTGCCACCTCTCACTAGCTCTGCAAGACCACTGGAGAGCAGCCCTTCCTGCGGGATTAGGGCGCTGCCTTCTCTCCCTAGCTCTGCGAGACCAATGGAGAGCGCTGTTTCTGCGGGATTAGGGCGCTGCCTTCTCTCCCTAGCTCTGCGAGACCACTGGGGAGCGGCCGTTCCTGCGGGATTAGGGCACTGCCTTCTATCCCTAACTCTGCGAGACCACTGGGGAGCAGCCCTTCCTCCAGGGGTTGGGTGCTGGCTTCCCTGCCCAGCTCTGCCAGGGGTATGGGGAGCAGCCCTTCCTGTGGGATTAGGGCCCTGCCTTCTCTCCCTAGCTCTGCGAGACCACTGAGGAGTAGCCTTCCCTGCGGGATTAGGGCTCTGCCTCCTTTCCCTAGCTCTGCCATACCACCGGGGAGCGGCCGTTCCTGCGGGATTAGGGCGCTCCCTTCTCTCCCTAGCACTGTGAGACCACTGGGGAGCGGCCCTTCCTGCGGGATTAGGGCGCTGTCTCTTCTCCCTAACACTGCGAGACCACTGGGGAGCGGCCGTTCCTGCGGGATTAGGGCGCTGTCTCTTCTCCCACGCTCTGCGAGACCTCTGGGGAGCAGCCCTTCCTGCGGGATTAGGGTGCTGTCTCTTCTCCATATCTCTGCGAGACCACTGGTGAGCGCCGTTCCTGCGAGATTAGGGCGCTGCCTTCTCTCCCTAGCTCTGCGAGACCACTGGAGAGCAGCCCTTCCTGCGGGATTAGTGCGCAGCCTTCTCTCCCTAGCTCTGCGAGACCACTGGGGAGCAGCCCTTCCTGCGGGATTAGGGCACTGTCTTCTCTTCCTAGCTCTGCGAGACCCCTGGGGAGCAGCCCTTCCTGTGGGATTAGTGCGCTGCCTTCCCTCCCTTTCTCTGCGAGACCCTTGGGGAGCGGCCCTTCCTGCGGGATTAGGGCGCTGCCTTCCCACCTTAGCTCTGCGAGAACAGTAGGGAATGGCCCTTCCTGCGGGATTAGGGCGCTGTCTCTTCTCCCTCGCTCTGCGAGACCTCTGGGGAGCAGCCTTTCCTGCGGGATTAGGGCTCTGCTTCCTTTCCCTAGCTCTGCCAGACCACTGGGGAGCGGCCGTTCCTGCGGGATTAGGGCGCTTTCTCCTCTTCCCTAGCTCTGCGAGACCACTGGGGAGCAGCCTTTCCTGCGGGATTAGGGCTCTGTCTTCTCTCCCTAACTCTGCGAGACCACTGGGGAGCGGCCGTTCCTGCGGGATAAGGCCGCTGACTTCTCTCCCTAGCTCTGCGAGACCACTGGGAGCGGCCCTTCCTGCGGGAATAGGGCGCTGCCTTCTTTCCGAAGCTCTGCGAGGCCACTGGGGAGCAACATTTCCATCGGAATTAGGGCGCTGTCTTCTCTCCCTAGCTCTGCGAGACCACTGGGGAGTAGGCGTCCCTGCGGGATTAGGGCGCTGCATCCTATCCCTAGCTCTGCGAGACCACTGGGGAGCGGCCGTTCCTGCGGGATTAGGGCGCTGCCTTTTCTCCCTAGCTCTGCGACACCACTGGAGAGTATCCCTTAATGCAGGATCAGGGCGCTGTCTCTTCTCCTTAGCTATGTGAGACCACTGGGGATCAGTCTTACATGCGGGATTAGGGTGCTGCCTTCACTCCCTAGCTCTGCGAGACCACTGGGGAGCGGCCCTTTCTGCGGGATTAGGGCTCTGTCTTCTCTCCCTAGCTCTGCGAGACCACTGGGGAGCGGCCCTTCCTTCGGGGGTGGGGCGCTGGCTTCCCTCCCCAGCTCTGCCAGGGGTCTGGGGAGCAGCCCTTCCTGCAGGATTAGGGCACTGCCTTCTCTCCGAAGCTCTGCGAGACCACTGGGGAGCAGCATTTCCAGCGGAATTAGGGCGCTGTCTTCTCTTCCTAGCTCTGCGAGACCACTGGGGATAGGCGTTCCTGCGGGATTAGGGCGCTGCATCGTTTCCCTAGCTCTGCGAGACCACTGGGGAGCGTCCATTCCTGTGGGATTATTGCGCTGCCTTTTCTCCCTAGCTCTGCGACACCACTGGGGAGCAGCCCTTCCTGCGGGATCAGGGCGCTGTCTCTTCTCCTTAGCTATGTGAGACCACTGGGGAGCAGTCTTACATGCGGGATTAGGGTGCTGCCTTCTCTCCCTAGCTCTGCGAGACCACTGGGGAGCGGCCCTTTCTGCGAGATTAGGGCGCTGCCTCATCTCCCTAGCTCTGCGAGACCACTGGGGAACAGCCCTTCCAGTGGGATTAGGGAGCCTCCTTCTCTCCATAGCTCTGCGAGACCACTGGGGGGCAGCCCTTCCTGCGGGAATATGGTGCTGCCTTCTCTCCATAACTCTTCGAGACCACTGGGGAACGGCCCTTCCTGCGGGATTTGGGCGCTGCCTTCTCTCCCTAGCTCTGCGAGACCACTGGGGAGCAGCCCTTCGTGCGGGATTAGGGCACTGTCTCTTCTCCCTCGCTCTGCGAGACCTCTGGGGAGCAGCCCTTCCTGCGGGATTAGGGCGCTCTCTCTTCTCCCTAGCTCTGCGAGACCACTGGGGAGCGCCGTTCCTGCAGGATTAGGGCGTTGCATTCTCTCCCTAGCTCTGCGAGACCACTGGGGAGCAGCCCTTCCTGCGGGATTAGGGCGCAGCCTCCTCTCCCTAGCTCTGTGAGACCACTGGGGAGCAGCCCTTCCTGCGGGATTAGGCCGCTGCCTTCTCTCCCTAGCTCTGCCAGACCACTGGGGAGCGGCCGTACCTGCGGGATTACGGCGTTGTCTTCTCTCCCTAGCTCTGCGAGACAACTGTGGAGCAGACTTTCTTGACGGATTAGGGCGCTGTTTTCTCATCCTAGCTCTGGGAGACCACTGGGGAGCGGCCCTTCCTGCGGGATTCGGGCTCTCTCTCCTCTCCCTAGCTCTGCGATACCACTTGGGAGCACCCCTTCCTGTGGGATTAGGGCGCTGCTTTCCCTCCCTAACTCTGCGAGACCACTGGGGTGCGCCGTTCCTGCGGGATTAGGGCGCTGCCTTCTCTCCCTAGCTCTGCGACAGCACTGGGGAGCGCCGTTCCTGCAGTATTAGGGCGCTGCCTCCACTCCCTAGCTCTGCGAGACCACTGGGGAGCAGCCTTCCTGAGGGATTAGGGCACTGCTTTTCCTCCCAAGCTCTGCGACACCACTGGGGAGCTGCCCTTCCATCGGGATTAGGGCGCTGTCTTCTCCCCCTAGCTCTGCAATACAACTGGGGATCAGCCGTTAATGCGGGATTAGGGCTCTGTCTTCTCTCCCTAACTCTGCGAGACCACTGGGGAGCGGCCCTTCCTGCGGGATTATGGCGCTGTCTTCTCTCCCTAACTCTGCGAGACCACTGGGGAGCGGCCCTTCCTGCGGGATTAGAGCGCTGCCTTCTCTACCTAGCTCTGCGAGACCACTGGAGAGCAGCCCTTCCTGCGGTATTTGGACGCTGCCTTCTCTCCGAAGCTCTGCGAGACCACTGGGGAGCGGCCCTTCCTGTGGGATTAGGGCGCTCTCTCCTCTCCCTAGCTCTGCGATACCACTTGGGAGCACCCCTTCCTGTGGGATTAGGGCGCTGCTTTCCCTCCCTAGCTCTGCGAGACCACTGGGGAGCAACGTTCCTGCGGGATTAGGGCGCTGCCTTCTCTCCCTAGCTCTGCGAGAGCACTGGGGAGCAGCCTTGCGTGCGGGATTAGGGTGTTGCCTTCCCTCACTAGCTCTGCGAGACCACTGTGGAGCGGCCCTTCTGGCGGGATTTGAGCACTGCCATCTCCCTAGCTCTGCGAGACGACTGGGGAGGAGCCCTTCCAGTGGGATTAGGGCGCTGCTTACACTCCCTAGCTCTGCGAGACCACTGGGGAGCGGCCCTTCCTGCGGGATTAGGGCGCTGCCCTCCCACCCTAGTTCTGCGAGACCACTGGGGAGTGGCTCTTCCTGCGGGATTAGGGCGCTGCTTTCACTCCCTAGCTCTCCGAGACCACTGGGGAGCGGCCCTTCCTGCGGGATTAGTGCGCTGCCCTCCCACTCTAGCACTGCGACACCACTGGTGAGCGGCCGTTCTTCCGGGATTAGGGTGCTGCCTTCTCTCCCTAGCTCTGCGAGACCACTGGGGAGCAGTCCTTCCTGCGGGATTAGGGCGCTGTCTCTTGTCCCTCGCTCTGCGACACCTCTGGGTAGCAGCCCTTCCTGCGGGATTAGGGCGCTGCCTTCTCACCCTTGCTCTGCGAGACCACTGGGGAGCGGCCCTTCCTGCGTGATAAGGGCGCTTTCTCCTCTCCCTAGCTCTGCGAGACCACTGGGGAGCAGCTTTTCGTGCGGGCTTAGGGCACTGCCTTCTCTCCCTAGCTCTGCGAGACCACTGGGGAGCAGCCATTCCTGCAGGATTAGTTCGCTCCCTTCTCTCCCTAGGTCTGCGAGACCACTGGGGAGCGGCCCTTCCTGCGGGATTAGGGCGCTGCCTTCTCTCCCTAGCTCTGCGAGACCACTGGGGAGCAGCCCTTCCTGCGCAATTAGGGCGCTGTCTCTTCTCCCTAACACTGCGAGACCACTGGGGAGCGGCCGTTCCTGCGGGATTAGGGCGCTGTCTCTTCTCCCACGCTCTGCGAGACCTCTGGGGAGCAGCCCTTCCTGCGGGATTAGGGTGCTGTCTCTTCTCCATATCTCTGCGAGACCACTGGTGAGCGCCGTTCCTGCGAGATTAGGGCGCTGCCTTCTCTCCCTAGCTCTGCGAGACCACTGGAGAGCAGCCCTTCCTGCGGGATTAGTGCGCAGCCTTCTCTCCCTAGCTCTGCGAGACCACTGGGGAGCAGCCCTTCCTGCGGGATTAGGGCACTGTCTTCTCTTCCTAGCTCTGCGAGACCCCTGGGGAGCAGCCCTTCCTGTGGGATTAGTGCGCTGCCTTCCCTCCCTTTCTCTGCGAGACCCCTGGGGAGCGGCCCTTCCTGCGGGATTAGGGCGCTGCCTTCCCACCTTAGCTCTGCGAGAACAGTAGGGAATGGCCCTTCCTGCGGGATTAGGGCGCTGTCTCTTCTCCCTCGCTCTGCGAGACCTCTGGGAAGCAGCCTTTCCTGCGGGATTAGGGCTCTGCTTCCTTTCCCTAGCTCTGCCAGACCACTGGGGAGCGGCCGTTCCTGCGGGATTAGGGCGCTTTCTCCTCTTCCCTAGCTCTGCGAGACCACTGGGGAGCAACCTTTCCTGCGGGATTAGGGCTCTGTCTTCTCTCCCTAACTCTGCGAGACCACTGGGGAGCGGCCGTTCCTGCGGGATAAGGCCGCTGACTTCTCTCCCTAGCTCTGCGAGACCACTGGGAGCGTCCCTTCCTGCGGGATTAGGGCGCTGCCTTCTTTCCGAAGCTCTGCGAGGCCACTGGGGAGCAACATTTCCATCGGAATTAGGGTGCTGTCTTCTCTCCCTAGCTCTGCGAGACCACTGGGGAGTAGGCGTCCCTGCGGGATTAGGGCGCTGCATCCTTTCCCTAGCTCTGCGAGACCACTGGGGAGCGGCCGTTCCTGCGGGATTAGGGCGCTGCCTTTTCTCCCTAGCTCTGCGACACCACTGGAGAGTATCCCTTAATGCGGGATCAGGGCGCTGTCTCTTCTCCTTAGCTATGTGAGACCACTGGGGATCAGTCTTACATGCGGGATTAGGGTGCTGCCTTCACTCCCTAGCTCGGCGAGACCACTGGGGAGCGGCCCTTTCTGCGGGATTAGGGCTCTGTCTTCTCTCCCTAGCTCTGCGAGACCACTGGGGAGCGGCCCTTCCTTCGGGGGTGGGGCGCTGGCTTCCCTCCCCAGCTCTGCCAGGGGTCTGGGGAGCAGCCCTTCCTGCAGGATTAGGGCACTGCCTTCTCTCCAAAGCTCTGCGAGACCACTGGGGAGCAGCATTTCCAGCGGAATTAGGGCGCTGTCTTCTCTCCCTAGCTCTGCGAGACCACTGGGGAGTAGGCGTCCCTGCGGGATTAGGGCGCTGCATCGTTTCCCTAGCTCTGCGAGACCACTGGGGAGCGTCCATTCCTGCGGGATTATTGCGCTGCCTTTTCTCCCTAGCTCTGCGACACCACTGGGGAGCAGCCCTTCCTGCGGGATCAGGGCGCTGTCTCTTCTCCTTAGCTATGTGAGACCACTGGGGAGCAGTCTTACATGCGGGATTAGGGTGCTGCCTTCTCTCCCTAGCTCTGCGAGACCACTGGGGAGCGGCCCTTTCTGCGAGATTAGGGCGCTGCCTCATCTCCCTAGCTCTGCGAGACCACTGGGGAACAGCCCTTCCAGTGGGATTAGGGAGCCTCCTTCTCTCCATAGCTCTGCGAGACCACTGGGGGGCAGCCCTTCCTGCGGGAATATGGTGCTGCCTTCTCTCCATAACTCTTCGAGACCACTGGGGAACGGCACTTCCTGCGGGATTTCGGCGCTGCCTTCTCTCCCTAGCTCTGCGAGACCACTGGGGAGCAGCCCTTCGTGCGGGATTAGGGCACTGTCTCTTCTCCCTCGCTCTGCGAGACCTCTGGGGAGCAGCCCTTCCTGCGGGATTAGGGCGCTGCTTTCCCTCCCTAGTTCTGCGAGACCACTGGGGAGCGCCGTTCCTGCGGGATTAGGGCGCTGCCTTCTCTCCCTAGCTCTGCGAGAGCACTGGGGAGCAGCCTTGCCTGCGGGATTAGGGTGTTGCCTTCCCTCACTAGCTCTGCGAGACCACTGTGGAGCGGCCCTTCTGGCGGGATTTGAGCACTGCCATCTCCCTAGCTCTGCGAGACGACTGGGGAGAAGCCCTTCCAGTGGGATTAGGGCGCTGCTTACACTCCCTAGCTCTGCGAGACCACTGGGGAGAGGCCCTTCCTGCAGGATTAGGGCGCTGCCCTCCCACCCTAGTTCTGCGAGACCACTGGGGAGTGGCTCTTCCTGCGGGATTAGGGCGCTGCTTTCACTCCCTAGCTCTGCGAGACCACTGGGGAGCGGCCCTTCCTGCGGGATTAGGGCGCTGCCCTCCCACTCTAGCACTGCGACACCACTGGTGAGCGGCCGTTCTTCCGGGATTAGGGTGCTGCCTTCTGTCCCTAGCTCTGCGAGACCACTGGGGAGCAGTCCTTCCTGCGGGATTAGGGCGCTGTCTCTTGTCCCTCGCTCTGCGACACCTCTGGGTAGCAGCCCTTCCTGCGGGATTAGGGCGCTGCCTTCTCACCCTTGCTCTGCGAGACCACTGGGGAGCGGCCCTTCCTGCGTGATTAGGGCGCTTTCTCCTCTCCCTAGCTCTGCGAGACCACTGGGGAGCAGCTTTTCGTGCGGGCTTAGGGCACTGCCTTCTCTCCCTAGCTCTGCGAGACCAGTGGGGAGCAGCCCTTCCTGTGGGATTAGGGCGCTGCTTTTCATCCCTAGCTCTGCGAGACCACTGGGGAGCTGCCCTTCCTTCGGGATTAGGGCGCTGTCTTCTCCCCCTAGCTCTGCGATACCACTGGGGAGCGGCCGTTACTGCGGGATTAGGGCTCTGTCTTCTCTCCCTAACTCTACGAGACCACAGGGGAGCGGCCATTCCTGCGGGATTAGGGCGCTGTCTTCTCTCCCTAGCTCTGCGAGACCACTGGGGAGCTGCCCTTCCTGCGGGATTAGGGCGCTGCCTTCTTTCCCTAGATCTGCGAGACCACTGGGGAGCGGCCCTTCCTTCGGGGGTGGGGCGCTGGCTTCCCTCCCCAACTCTGCCAAGGGTCTGGGGAGCAGCCCTTCCTGCAGGATTAGGGCGCTGCCTTCTCTCCGAAGCTCTGCGAGACCACTGGGGAGCAGCATTTCCAGCGGAATTAGGGCGCTGTCTTCTCTCCCTAGCTCTGCGAGACCACTGGGGAGTAGGCGTCCCTGCGGGATTAGGGCGCTGCATCGTTTCCCTAGATCTGCGAGACCACTGGGGAGCGGCCGTTCCTGCGGGATTAGGGCACTGCCTTTTCTCCCGAGCTCTGCGACACCACTGGGGAGCAGCCGTTCCTGCGGGATTAGGGCACTGCCTTTTCTCCCGAGCTCTGCGACACCACTGGGGAGCAGCCCTTCCTGCGGGATCAGGGCACTGTCTCTTCTCCTTAACTATGTGAGACCACTGGGGAGCAGTCTTACATGCGGGTTTAGGGTGCTGCCTTCTCTCCCTAGCTCTGCAAGACCAGTGGGGAGCGGCCCTTTCTGCGGGATTAGGGCGCTGCCTCCTCTTCCTAGCTCTGCGAGACCAATGGGGAGCAGCCCTTCCAATGGGATTAGGGTGCCTCCTTCTCTCCATAGCTCTGCGAGACCACTGGGGAGCAGCCCTTCCTGCGGGAATATCGTGCTGCTTTCTCTCCATGACTGTTCGAGACCACTGGGGAACGGCCCTTCCTGCGGGATTAGGGCGCTGCCTTCCCTCCCTTGCTCTGCGAGACCTCTGGGGAGCGGCCCTTCCTGCGGGATAAGGGTGCTGTCTCGTCTCCCTAGCTCTGCGAGACCACTGGGGAGAAGCCCTTCCTGCGGGATTAAGGCACTGCCTTCTCTCCCTAGCACTGAGAGACCACTGGGGAGCGGCCGTTACTGCTGGATTAGTGGGCTGCCTTCTCTCTCTTGCTCTGCGAGACCACTGGGGAGCATCCCTTCCTGCGGGATTAGGGCGCTCTCTCCTCTCCCTAGCTCTGCGATACCACTTGGGAGCACCCCTTCCTGTGGGATTAGGGCGCTGCTTTCCCTCCCTAGCTCTGCGAGACCACTGGGGAGCGCCGTTCCTGCGGGATTAGGGTGCTGCCTTCTCTCCCTAGCTCTGTGAGAGCACTGGGGAGCGCCGTTCCTGCGGGATTAGAGCGCTGCCTTCTCTACCTAGCTCTGCGAGACCACTGGAGAGCAGCCCTTCCTGCGGGATTAGGGTGCTGTCCTCTCTCTCTAGCTCTGCGTGACCACTGGGAAGCGGCCGTTCCTGCAGGATTAGGGTGCTGCCTTCTCTCCTTAGCTCTGCGAGATCACTGGGGAGCGGACGTCCCTGCGGGATTAGGGCGCTTCCTTCTCACCCTTGCTCTGCGAGACCACTGGGGAGCGGCCCTTCCTGCGTGAATAGGGCGCTTTCTCCTCTCCCTAGCTCTGCGAGACCACTGGGGAGCAGCCCTTCCTGTGGGATTAGGGCGCTGCTTTTCCTCCCTAGCTCTGCGAGACCACTCGGGAGCTGCCCTTCCTTGAGGATTAGGGCGCTGTCTTCTCCCAATAGCTCTGCGATACCACTGGGGAGCGGCCGTTACTGCGGGATTAGGGCTCTGTCTTCTCTCCCTAGCTCTGCGAGACCACTGGGGAGCGGCCCTTCCTTCGGGGGTGGGGCGCTGGCTTCCCTCCCCAGCTCTGCCAGGGGTCTGGGGAGCAGCATTTCCAGCGGAATTAGGGCGCTGTCTTCTCTCCCTAGCTCTGCGAGACCACAGGGGAGTAGGCGTCCCTGCGGGATTAGGGCGCTGCATCCTTTCCCTAGCTCTGCGAGACCACTGCGGAGCGTCCGTTCCTGCGGGATTATTGTGCTGCCTTTTCTCCCTAGCTCTGCGACACCACTGGGGAGCAACCCTTCCTGCGGGATCAGGGCGCTGTCTCTTCTCCTTAGCTATGTGAGACCACTGGGGAGCAGTCTTACATGCGGGATTAGGGTGCTGCCTTCTCTCCCTAGCTCTGCGAGACCACTGGGGAACAGCCCTTCCAGTGGGATTAGGGAGCCTCCTTCTCTCCATAGCTCTGCGAGACCACTGGGGAGCAGCCCTTCCTGCGAGAATATGGTGCTGCCTTCTCTCCATAACTCCTCGAGACCACTGGGGAACGGCCCTTCCTGCGGGATTAGGGCGCTGCCTTCTCTCCCTAGCTCTGCGAGACCACTGGGGAGCAGCCCTTCGTGCGGGATTATTGCGCTGTCTCTTCTCCCTCGCTCTGCGAGACCTCTGGGGAGCAGCCCTTCCTGCGGGATTAGGGCGCTCTCTCTTCTCCCTAGCTCTGCGAGACCACTGGGGAGCGCCGTTCCTGCAGGATTAGGGCGTTGCCTTCTCTCCCTAGCTCTGCGAGACCACTGGGGAGCAGCCCTTCCTGCGGGATTAGGGCGCAGCCTCCTCTCCCTAGCTCTGTGAGACCGCTGGGGAGCAGCCCTTCCTGCGGGATTAGGGCGCTGCCTTCTCTCCCTAGCTCTGCCAGACCACTGGGGAGCGGCCGTACCTGCAGGATTACGGCATTGCCTTCTCTCCCTAGCTCTGCGAGACAACTGTGGAGCAGCTTTTCTTGAGGGATTTGGGCGCTGCTTTCTCATCCTAGCTCTGGGAGACCACTAGGGAGCGGCCCTTCCTGCAGAATTCGGGCTCTCTCTCCTCTCCCTAGCTCTGCGATACCACTTGGGAGCACCCCTTCCTGTGGGATTAGGGCGCTGCTTTCCCTCCCTAACTCTGCGAGACCACTGGGGAGCGCCGTTCCTGCGGGATTAGGGCGCTGCCTTCTCTCCCTAGCTCTCCGAGAGCACTGGGGAGCGCCGTTCCTGCAGTATTAGGGCGCTGCCTCCACTCCCTAGCTCTGCGAGACCACTGGGGAGCAGCCTTTCCTGAGGGATTAGGGCACTGCTTTTCCTCCCAAGCTCTGTGACACCACTGGGGAGCTGCCCTTCCTTCGGGATTAGGGCGCTGTCTTCTCCCCCTAGCTCTGCGATACAACTGGGGATCAGCCTTTAATGCGGGATTAGCGCTCTGTCTTCTCTCCCTAACTCTGCGAGACAACTGGGGAGCGGCCCTTCCTGCGGGATTATGGCGCTGTCTTCTCTCCCTAACTCTGCGAGACCACTGGGGAGCGGCCCTTCCTGCGGGATTAGAGCGCTGCCTTCTCTACCTAGCTCTGCGAGACCACTGGAGAGCAGCCCTTCCTGCGGTATTAGGACGCTGCCTTCTCTCCGAAGCTCTGCGAGACCACTGGGGAGCGGCCCTTCCTGTGGGATTAGGGCGCTCTCTCCTCTCCCTAGCTCTGCGATACCACTTGGGAGCACCTCTTCCTGTGGGATTAGGGCGCTGCTTTCCCTCCCTAGCTCTGCGAGACCACTGGGGAGCGCCGTTCCTGCGGGATTAGGGCGCTGCCTTCTCTCCCTAGCTCTGCGAGAGCACTGGGGAGCAGCCTTTCCTGCGGGATTAGGGTGTTGCCTTCCCTCCCTAGCTCTGCGAGACCACTGTGGAGCGGCCCTTCTGGCGGGATTTGAGCACTGCCATCTCCCTAGCTCTGCGAGACGACTGGGGAGGAGCCCTTCCAGTGGGATTAGGGCGCTGCCTCCTCTCCCTAGCTCTGCGAGACCACTGGGGAGCAGTCCTTCCTGCGGGATTAGGGCGCTGACTCTTGTCCCTCGCTCTGCGAGACCTCTGGGGAGCAGCCTTTCCTGCGGGATTAGGGCGCTGCTTTTCCTCCCTAGCTCTGCGAGACCACTGGGGAGCTGCCTTTCCTTCGGGATTAGGGCGCTGTCTTCTCCCCCTAGCTCTGCGATACCACTGGGGAGTGGCCGTTACTGCGGGATTAGGGCTCTGTCTTCTCTCCCTAACTCTTCGAGACCACAGGGGAGCGGCCGTTCCTGCGGGATAAGGGCGCTGTTTTCTCTCCCTAGCTCTGCGAGACCACTGGGGAGCTGCTCTTCCTGCGGGATTAGGACGCTGCCTTCTTTCCCTAGATCTGCGAGACCACTGGGGAGCGGCCCTTCCTTCGGGGGTGGGGCGCTGGCTTCCCTCCCCAACTCTGCCAAGGGTCTGGGGAGCAGCCCTTCCTGCAGGATTATGGCGCTGCCTTCTCTCCGAAGCTCTGCGAGACCACTGGGGAGCAGCATTTCCAGCGGAATTAGGGCGCTGTCTTCTCTCCCTAGCTCTGCGAGACCACTGGGGAGTAGGCGTCCCTGCGGGATTAGGGCGCTGCATCCTTTCCCTAGCTCTGCGAGACCACTGGGGAGCGGCCGTTCCTGAGGGATTAGGGCGGTGCCTTTTCTCTAGAGCTCTGCGACACCACTGGGGAGCAGCCCTTCCTGAGGGATTAGGGCGCTGTCTTCTCCCCCTAGCTCTGCGATACAACTGGGGATCAGCCGTTAATGCGGGATTAGGGCTCTGTCTTCTCTCCCTAACTGCGAGACCACTGGGGAGCGGCCCTTCCTGCGGGATTATGGCGCTGCCTTCTCTCCCTAACTCTGCGAGACCACTGGGGAGCGGCCCTTCCTGCGTGATTATGGCGCTGCCTTCTCTCCCTAACTCTGCGATACCACTTGGGAGCACCCCTTCCTGTGGGATTAGGGCGCTGTCTCTTCTCCCTAGCTCTGCGAGACCACTGGGGAGCGCCGTTCCTGCGGGATTAGGGCGCTGCCTTCTCTCCCTAGCTCAGCGAGTCCACTGGAGAGCAGCCCTTCCTGCGGTATTAGGGCGCTGCCTCCACTCCCTAGCTCTGCGAGACCACTGGGGAGCTGCCCTTCCTGAGGGATTAGGGTGCTGCCTTCTCTCTCTAGCTCTGCGAGACCACTGGGGAGCGGCCGTTCCTACAGGATTAGGGTGCTGCCTTCCCTCCCTAGCTCTGCGAGACCACTGGGGATCGGCCCTTTCTGCGTGATTAGGGCGCTTTCTCCTCTCCCTTACTCTGCGAGACCACTGGGGAGCAGCCTTTCCTGCGGGATTATTGCACTGCCTTCTCTCCCTTGCTCTGCGTGACCAGTGGGGAGCAGCCCTTCCTGTGGGATTAGGGCGCTGCTTTTCCTCCCTAGCTCTCCGAGACCACTGGGGAGCTGCCCTTCCTTCGGGATTAGGGCACTGTCTTCTCCCCCTAGCTCTGCGAGACCACTGGGGAGCGGCCGTTACTGCGGGATTAGGGCTCTGTCTTCTCTCCCTAACTCTGCGCGACCACTGGGGAGCGGCCCCTCCATCGGGGGTGGGGCGCTGGCTTCCCTCCCCAGCTCTGCCAGGGGTCTGTGGAGGAGCCCTTCCTGCAGGATTAGGGCGCTGCCTTCTCTCTGAAGCTCTGCTAGACCACTGGGAAGCAGCATTTCCAGCGGGATTAGGGCGCTGTCTTCTCTCCCTAGCACTGCGAGACCACTGGGGAGTAGCCCTCCCTGCGGGATTAGGGCGCTGCATCCTTTCCCTAGCTTTGCGAGGCCACTGGGGAGCGGCCGTTGCTGCAGGATTAGAGCGCTGCCTTTTCTCCATAGCTCTGCGACACCACTGGAGAGCAGCCCTTCCTGCGGGATCAGGGCGCTGTCTCTTCTCCTTAGCTATGTGAGACCACTGGGGAGCAGTCTTACATGCGGGATTAGGGTGCTGCCTTCTCTCCCTAGCTCTGCGAGAGCACTGGGGAGCAGCCCTTCCAGTGGGATTAGGGTGTCTCCTTCTCTCCATAGCTCTGCGAGACCACTGGGGAGCAGCCCTTCCTGCGGGAATATGGTGCTGTCTTCTCTCCATAACTCTTCGAGACGACTGGGGAACGGCCCTTCCTGCGGGATTAGGGCGCTGCCTTCTTAACCTAGCTCTGCGAGACCACTGAGGAGGAGCCTTTCCAGCGGGATTAGGGTGCAACCTTCTCTCCCTAGCACTGTGAGACGACTGGAGAGTGGCTCCTCCTGCGGGATTAGGGAGCTTTCTTCTCTCCCTACCTCTGCGAGAGCACTGAGGAGCGGCCGTTCCTGCGGGATTCGGGCGCTGCCTTCTCTCCTTAGCACTTCGAGACTACTGGGGAACAGCCCTTCCTGTGGGATTAGGTCGCTGCCTACTCTCCCTAGCTCTGAAAGAACACTGGGGAGCGGACGTTCTTTCTGGATTAGGGCGCTGCCTTCTCTAGCTAGCTTTGCGAAACCCCTGGGGAGCAACCCTTCCTCCGGGATTAGGGCGCTGCCTCCTCTCCCTAGCTCTGCGAGACCACTGGGGAGAAGCCTTTCCTGCGGGATTAGGGTGCTTCTATCCCTATCTCTGCGAGACCACTGGAGAGCGGTCCTTCCTGCGGGATTAGGGTGCTGCCTTCTCACCCTATCTCTGCGTCACCACTGGGGAATGTCCTGTCCTGCGGGATTAGGGCGCTTTCTCCTCTCCCTAGCTCTGCTAGACCACTGGGGTGCGGCCCTTCCTGCGGGATTAGGGCGCTGCCTTCTCTCCGTAGATCTTCGAGACCACTGGGGAGCGGCCTTTTCTGCGGGATTAGGATGCGGCCTTCTCTCCCTAGCTCTGCCAGACCACTGGGGAGCGGACGTTCCTGCTGGATTAGGGAGCTGCCTTCTCTAGCTAGCTCTGCGAGACCCCTGGGGAGCAGCTCTTCCTCCGGGATTTGGGCGCTGCCTCCTCTCCCTAGCTCTGCGAGACCACTGGGGAGTAGACCTTCCTGTGGGATTAGGGCGCTGCCTTTCCTCCCTAGCTCTGCTAGACCACTGGGGAGTGGCCATTCCTGCGGGATTAGGGCGCTGTCTTCTCTCCCTAGCTCTGCGAGACCACTGGGAAGTGGCCCATCCTGCGGGATTAGGGCACTGCTTCCTCTCCCTAGCCCTGCGAGACCACTGGGGAGCAGTCCTTCCTGCGGGATTAGGGCGCTACCTTCTCTTCCTAGCTCTGTTAGACCACTGGGGAACGGCCGTTCCTGCGGGATTAGGGCACCGTCTTCTCTCCATAGCTCTGCGAGACCACTGGTGATCGGCTCTTCCTGCGGAATTAGGGCGCCGCCTTCTCTCCCTATCTCTGCGAAACCACTGGGGACGGCATTCTTGCTGGATTAGGGCGCCGCATTCTCTCGCTAGCTCTGCGAGACCACTGGGGAGCGTCCCTTCCTGCGGAATTAGGGCGCTGCCTTCTCTCCCTAGTCTTGCGAGACCTCTGGGGGGCGACTGTTCCTGCGGGATTAGGGTGCCGCCTTCTCTCTCTTGCTCTGCGAGACCACTGGGGAGCGGCTGTTCCTTCGGGATTATGGCGCTGCCTTATCTCCCTGGCTCTGGGAGACCACTTTGGAGCAGCCTTTCCTGCGGGATTAGGGCGCTGCCTCCTCTCCCAAGCTCTGCGAGACCACTGGGGAGCAGCCCTTCCTGCGGGATTAGGGTGCTCCCTTCTCTCCCTAGCTCTGCGAGACCACATGGGAAGCCACCCTTCCTGCGAGATTAGGGCGCCGCCTTCAGTCCCCACCTGCGCGAAACTACTGGGGATCGGTCCTTCCTGCGGGATTAGTGCGCCGCCTTCTTTCCCTAGCTCTGCGAGACCACTGGGGAGCGACCATTCCTGCGGGATTAGGGTGCATCCTTCTACCCCTAGCACTGCGAGACCACTGGGGAGCGGACCTTCCTGCGTGGGCGGGATGCTGGCTTCCATCCCCCGCTCTGCAAGGGGCCTGGGGAGCAGCCCTTCCTGCAGGATTAGGGGGCTGCCTCCTATCCCTAGCTCTGCGAGGCCACTGGGGAGCAGCCCTCCCTGCAGGATTAGGGCGCTGCCTTCTCTCCCTAGCTTTGCGAGACCACTGGGGAGCGGCCGTTTCTGCGGGATTAGGGGGACGCCTTCTCTCCCTAGCTCTGCGAGACCACTGGGAAGCAACCCTTCCTATGGGATTAGGGCGCTACCTGCTCTCGCTAGCTCTGCAAGACCACTGGGCAGCAGCCCTCCTGCGGGATTAGGGTGCTGCCTTCTCTCTCTAGCTCTGCGAGACCATTGGAGAGCAGCCCTTCCTGCGGGATTAGGGCGCTGCCTCCACTCCCGAGCTTTTCGAGACCACAGGAGAGCAGCCGTTCCTGCTGGAATAGGGAACTGCGTCTTTCCCTAGCTCGGTGAGACGACGGGGGAGCAGCCCATCCTGCGGGATTAGGTCGCTACCTTCTCTCCCTAGCTCTGCGAGACCACTGAGGAGCTGCCATTCCTGCGGGATTAAGGCTTTGCTTTCTATCCCTAGCTCTACGAGACCACTGTGGAGCGGACCTTACCTGCGTGGGCGGGATGCTGGCTTCCATCCCCCGCTCTGGAAGGAGCCTGGGGAGCAGCCCTTCCTGCGGGATTAGGGGGCTGCCTCCTATCCCTAGCTCTGCGAATCCACTGGGGAGCAGCCCTCCCTGCAGGATTAGGGCGCTGCCTTCTCTCCCTAGCTCTGCGAGACCACTGGGGAGCGTCCGTTCCTGCAGGATTAGGGCGCCGCCTTCTCTCCATAGCTATGCTAGACCACTGGGGAGAGACCCTTCCTGCGGGACTAGGGCACCGCCTTCTTTCTGTAGCTCTGCGAGACCACTGGAGAGTGGCCCGTAATGCGGGATAACGGCGCTGCCTCCTATCCCTAGCTCTACGAGACCTCTGGGGAGCAGCCCTCCCTGCAGGATTAGGGCGTTGTCATCCCTCCCTAGCTCTGCGAGACCCCTGGGGAGCGGCCGTTACTGCGGGATTAGGGCGCTGCCTTCTCTCCCTAGCTCTGTTAGACCACTGGGGAGCGGCCCTTCCTGCAGGATTAGGGCACCCTCTTCTCTCCCTATCTCTGCGACACCACTGGGGAAGGCATTCCCTCTTGATTAGGACACCGCATTCTCTCCCTAGCTCTGCGAGACCAGTGGGGAGCGTGCCTTCCAGCGGAATTAGGGCGCTGCCTTCTCTCCCTAGCTCTACGAGACCTCTGGGGGGCGACCGTTCCTGCGGGATTAGGGTGCCGCCTTCTCTCTCTAGCTCTGCGAGATCACTGGGAAGCAGCCCCCCCTGCGGGATTAGGGCGCTGCCTTCTCTCCGTAGCTCTGCGAGACTACTGGAGAGCGGCCCGTCATGCGGGATTACAGCGCTGTCTCCTATCCCTAGATCTGCAACACCACTGGGGAGCAGCCCTCCCTGCAGGATTAATGTGTTGCCTTCTATCCCTAGCTCTGCGAGACCCCTGGGGAGTGGCCGTTCCTGCGGGGTTAGTGCACTGTCATCTCTCCCTAGCTCTGCGAGACCACTGGGGAGCAGACTTTCATGCGGGATAAGGGCGCAGCCTTCTCTCCCTGGCTCCGCGAGACCACTGCTGAGTAGCCCTTCCTGCGGGATTAGGGCGCTGCCTTTTCTCCCTAGCTCTGCGAGATCACTGGGGAGCAGCCCTTTTATGCGGGATTAGGGCGCTGCTTCCTCTCCCTAGCTCTACGAGACCACTGGTGAGCGGCCGTTCCTGCGGGATTAGAGCACTGCCTCCTCTTCCAAGCTCTGCGAGACCAGTGGGTAGCAGCTCTTCCTGCAGGATTAGGGCTCTGCCTCCTCTCCCTAGCCCTTCGAGACCACTGGGGAGCAGCCTTTCATGCGGGATTAGGACGCTGCTTTCTCTCCCTAGCTCGGTGAGATCACGGAGGAGCAGCCCTTCCTGCGGGATTAGGGCGCTACCTTCTCACCCTAGCTCTGCGAGACCACTGAGGAGCTGCCATTTCTGCGGGATTAGGGCTTTCCCTTCTCTCCCTAGCTCTGCGAGACCACTGGAGAGCAGACCTTCCTGCGTGGGCGGGATGCTGGCTTCCCTCCCCAGCTCTGCCAGGGACCTGGGGAGCAGCCCTTCCTGCGGGATTAGAGCGCGGCCTTCTATCTCTAGCTCTGCGAGACCAGTGGGGAGCAGCCCTTCCTACGGGATTATGCACTGCCTTCTCTCCGTAGCTCTGCGAGACCACTAGGGAGCGGCCCATCATGCGGGATTAGAGCGCTGCCTCCTATCCCTAGCTCTGCGAGGCCACTGGGGAGCAGCCCTCCCTGCAGGATTAGGGCGCTGCCTTCTCTCCCTAGTTCTGAGAGACCACTGGGGAGCGTCCGTTCCTGTAGGATAAGGGCGCCGCCTTCTCTCCCTAGCTCTGCGAGACCACTGGGGAGCGGCCGTTCCTGCGGGATTAGGGGGCCGCCTTCTCTCCCTAGCTCTGCGAGACCATTGGGGAGCAGCTCTTCCTGCGGGATAAGGGTGCTGCCTCCTCTCCCGAGCTTTTCGAGACCCCTGGAGAGCAGCCGTTCCTGCTGGAACAGGGAACTGCGTCTTTCCCTATCTCTGCGAGACCACTGGGGAGCAGCCCTTCCTGTGGGATTAGGGCGCTGCCTTCTCTCCCTAGCACTGCGAGACCACTGGGGAGCAGCCCTTCCTGTGGGATTAGGGCGCTGCCTCCTCTCTCTATCTCTGCGAGACCACTGTTGAGCAGCCTTTCCTGCGGGATTATGGTGCTGCTTTCTCTCCATAGCTCTGCTAGACCACTGGGGAGCGGCCCTTCCTGTGGGATTACGGCACCGCCTTCTTTCCGTAGCTCTGCGAGACCACTGGAGAGCGGCCCGTAATGCGGGATTATGGCGCTGCCTCCTATCAGTAACTCTACTAGACCACTGGGGAGCAGCCCTCCCTGCAGGATTAGGGCGTTGCCTTATCTTCCTAGCTCTGCGAGACCCCTGGGGAGCGGCCGTTCCTGCGGGATTAGGGCGCTGCCTTCTCTCCCAAGCTCTGCGATATCACTGGCGAGCAGCCCTTCCTGCCGGATAAGGGCGCTGCCATTTCTGCCTAGCTCTTTGAGACCACTGGGAGCGGCCCTTCCTGCGGGATTAAGGTGCTGCCTTCTCTCCCTAGCTCTGTGAGACCACTGGGGAGCGACCCTTCCTTCGGGATTAGGGCGCTGCCTACTGTCCCTAGCTGTGCAAGACGACTGGGGTGCGGCCCTTCCTGCGATATTAGGTTGCTGTCTTGTCTAACTAGCTCTAAGAGACCACTTTGGAGAAGTCCTTCCTGCGGGACTAGGACGCTGCCTTTTCTCCCTAGCTCTTCGAGACCACTGGGGAGCGGCCGTTCCTGCGGGATTAAGGCGCTGCCTTCTCTTTCTAGCTCTTTGAGACCACTTTGGAGAAGCCCTTCCTGCGGGATTAGGACGCGGCCTTCTCTCCCTAGCTCTGCGAGACCACTGGGGAGCAGCCTTTCCTGCGGGATTAGGGCTTTCCCTTCTCTCCCTAGCTCTGCGAGACCACTGGGGAGCGGAACTTCCTGCGTGGGCGGGATGCTGGCTTCCCTCCCCAGCTCTGCCAGGGGCCTGGGGAGCAGCCCTTCCTGCGGGATTAGGACGCCGCCTTTTCTCCCTAGCTCTGCAAGGCCACTGGGGAGCGAACCTTCCTGCGGGATTAGGGCGCTGCCTCCTATCCCTAGCTCTGCAAGGCCACTGGGGAGCAGCCCTCCCTGCAGGATTAGGGCGCTGCCTTCTCTCCCTAGCTCTGCGAGACCACTGGGGAGCGAACCTTCCTGCGGGATTAGGGCGCTGCCCACTGTCCCTAGCTCTGCGAGACCACTGGGGAGCGGCCATTCCTGCGGGATTAGGGTGCTGCCTTCGCTAACTAACTCTGCTAGACCACTGGGGAGCGGCCCTTCCTGCGGGATTAGGGCGCTGCCTTCTCTCCCTAGCTCTGCCAAATCACTGGGGTGCAGCTCTTCCTGTGGGATTATGGCGCTGCCTCCTCTCCCTAGCTCTGCGAGACCACTGGGGAGCAGCTCTTCCTGTGGTATTAGGGCGCTGCCTTCCCTCACTAGCTCTGCGAGACCACTGGGGAGCGGCCCTTCCTGCTCGATTAGGGCGCTGCCTTCTCTCCCTATCTGTGCCAGACCACTGGGGAGCGGCCCTTCCTCCGGGGGTGGGGCGCTGGCTTCCCTCCCCAGCTATGGGAGGAGAGCAGGGAGTGGCGGTTTGAGCGACGGAGGGGCATTATGTTCACTCCCTATGTTTGGATGGGGACTGGGGATTGACGGTTCGAGTGGGGGGCGGGACGCTGGAAGGACAGAGCTAGAGAGAGAAGGCAGCATCCTAATCCTGTAGGAAGGGCTGCACAACACGCCCTTGGCAGAGCAAGGGAGGGAAGCCAGCGTCCCGCTCCCGCAGGAAGGGCTGCTCCCCAGTGGTCTTGCAGAGGAAGGGAGAGAAGGCAGCATCCTAATCACGGAGGAAGGGCTGCTTCTCTGTAGTCTCGCAGAGCTAGGGAGAGAAGGCGGCGACCTAATCCAGCATAAAGGGCCGTTCCCCAGTGGTCTCGCAGAACTAGGGAGAGAAGGCGGCGCCCTAATCCCGCAGGAAGAGCTGCTCCCCAAGCCCCTGGCGGAACTGGGGAGGGAAGCCAGCACCCCGCCCACGCAGGAAGGTCTGCTCCCCAGTGGTCTCGCAGAGATAGGGAAAGAAGGCAGAGCCCTAATTCCGCAGGAAGGGCCTCTCCCCAGTGGTCTCACAGATCTAGGAAGAGAAGACAGCGCCCTAATGAGGCTGGAAGGGCCACTCCCGAGTGGTCTCACAGAGCTAGGGAGAGAAGGACCGCCGTAATCCCGCAGGATGGGACGCTCCCCAGTGGACTCGCAGAGCTAGGGAGAGAAGGCAGCGCCCTAATCCTGCAGGAAGGGCCGCTCCCCAGTGGTCTCGCAGAGTTAAGGAGAGAAGGCAGCGCCCTAATAAAGCAGGAACGGCCGCTATCCAGTTGTCCCGTAGGGCTAGGGAGAAAAGGCAGCACCCTAATCCCGCAGGAAGGGCCACTCCCCAGTGGTCTCGCAGAGCTAGGGAGAAAAGGCAGCGTCCTAATCCCGCAGGAAGGGCTGCTCCCCAGGCCCCTGGCAGAGATGGGGAGGGAAGCCAGCACCCCGCCCCCGCAGGAAGGGCCGCTCCCCAGTGGTCTTGCAGAGCTAGGGAGAGAAGGCAGCGCCCTAATCCCGTAGGAATGGCTGTTCCCAGTGGTCTCGCAGAGCTAGGGGGAGAGGCAGGGCCCCAATCCCGCATTAAGGGCTGCTCCCCAGTCGTCTCGCAGAGCTAGGGAGAGAAGGCAGCGCCCTAATCCCGCAGGAACGGCTGCTCTCCAGTGGTCTCGTAGAGCTAGGGAGAGGAGGCGGTGCCCAAATCCCGCACCAACGGTCGCTCCCCAGTGATCTCGCAGAGCTAGGGAGAGGAGGCAGCGCCCTAATCCCGCAGGAACGGCCGCTCCCCAGTGGTCTCGCAAAGCTAGAGATAGGAGGCAGCACCCTAATCCCGCAGGAACGGCATCTCCCCAGTGGTCTCAAAGAAATAGGGAGAGAAGGCAGTGCCCTAATCCCGCAGGAAGGGCCGCTCCCCAGTTTTCTCGTACTGCTAGGGAGAGAAGGCAGCGCCCTAATCCCGCAGGAACGGCCGCTCCCCAGTGGTCTCGCAAAGCTAGGGATAGGAGGCAGCACCCTAATCCCGGAGGAACGGCATCTACCCAGTGGACTCAAAGAAATAGAGAGAAGGAAGTGCCCTAATCCCGCAGGAAGGGCCGCTCCCCAGTTTTCTCGTACTGCTAGGGAGAGAAGGCAGCGTTCTAATTCCGCAGGAAGGGCTGCTCCCCAGTGGTCTCGCAGAGCTTGGGAGAAAAGATAGCGCCGTAATCCTTCAGGGAGGGCTACTCCTCAGACCCCTGTCAGAGATGGGGAGGAAAGCCAGCGCCCCGCCCCGCAGGAAGGGCCGCTTCCCAGTGGATTCATAGAGCTAGGGAGAGGAGGTGGTGCCCTAATTCCGCACCAACGGTCGCTCCCCAGTGGTCTCACAGAGCTAGGGAGAGGAGGCAGCACCCTAATAAAGGAGGAAGGGCAGCTACCCAGTGATCTCGCAGAGCTAGGCAGAGGAGGCAGCGCCCTAATCCCGCAGGACGGGCCGCTCCTCAGGGCTCTCGCAGAGCTAGGGAAAGAAGGTAGCACCCTAATCCCGCAGGAAGGGCCGCTCCCCAGTGGTCTCGCAGAGGTAGGGAGAGAAGGCAGCGACCTAATCCCGCAGGAAGGGCCGCTCCCCAGTGGTCTCGCAGAGCTAGGGAGAGAAGGCAGTACCCTAATCCCGAAGTAAGGGCTGCTTCCCAGTGGACTCGCAGAGCTAGGGAGAAAAGGTAGCTTCCTAATCCCCCAGGAAGGGCTGCTCCCCAGGCCCCTGGCAGAGCTGGGGAGGGAAGCCAGCACCCCGTTCCCGCAGGAAGGGCCGCTCCCCAGTGGTCTTGCAGAGCTAGTGAGAGGAGGCAGCGCCCTAATCCCACAGGAAGGGCTGCTCCCCAGTCGTCTCGCAGAGCTACGGAGAGAAGGCAGCGCCCTAATCCCGCAGGAACAGCTGCTCTCCAGTGGTCTCGTAGAGCTAGGGAGAGGAGGCGGTGCCCTAATCCCGCACCAATGGTCGCTCATCAGTGGTCTCGCAGAGCTAGGGAGAGGATTCAGCACTCTAATAAAGCAGGAAGGGCCGCTCCCCAGTGATCTCGCAGAGCTAGGGAGAGGATGCAGCACCCTAATCCCGCAGGAAAGGCCTCTCCCCAGTGGTCTCGCAGAACTAGGGAGAGGAGGTAGCACCCTAATAAAGCAGGAAGGGCCGCTCCTCAGTGGTCTCGCGGAGCTAGGGAGAGAAGGCAGCGCCCTAATCCCGCAGGAACGGCCGCTCCTCAGTGGCCTTGCAGAGCTTGGGAGAAAAGATAACGCCCTAATCCTTCAGGAAGTGCTACTCCTCAGACCCCTGGCTGAGATGGGGAGGAAAGCCAGCGTCCCGCCCCGCAGGAAGGGCCACTCCCCAGTGGTTTCGCAGAGCTAGGGAGAGAAGGCAGCGCCTTAATACCGCAGGAAGGGTCGCCACCTAGTGGTTTCGCAGAGCTAGGGAGAGAATGCAGCGTCTTAATACCGCAGGAAGAGTCGCTACCTAGTGGTCTCGCAGAGAGAGGAAGAGAAGGCAACGCCCAAATCCCACAGGAAGTGCCGCTCCCAGTGTTCTCGCAGAGCTAGGGAGAGAAGGCAGCGCCCTAGTCCCGAAGGAATGGCTTCTCCCCAGTGGTCTCGCAGAGCTAGGGAGAGGAGACAGCGCCCTAATCCTGCAGGAAGGTCTGCTCCCCACTCGTTTCACAGAGCTAGGGAGAGAAGGCAGCGCCCTAATCCCGCAGGAACGGCTGCTCCCGAGTGGTTTCGCAGAGCTAGGGAGAGAAGGCAGCGCCCTAATCCCGCAGGAACGGCCGCTCTCCAGTGGTCTCGTAGAGCTAGGGAGAGGAGGTGGTGCCCTAATCCCGCACCAACGGTCGCTCCCCAGTGGTCTCGCAAAGCTAGGGAGAGGAGGTAGCACCCTAATAAAGCAGGAAGGGCCGCTCCTCAGTGGTCTCGCGGAGCTAGGGAGAGAAGGCAGCGCCCTAATCCCGCAGGAACGGCCGCTCCTCAGTGGTCTCTCAAAGCTAGGGATAGGATGCAGCACCCTAATCCCGCAGGAAAGGCATCTCCCCAGTGGTCTCAAAGAAATAGGGAGAGAGGGAAGTGCCCTAATCCCACAGGAAGGGCTGCTCCCCAGTTTTCTCGTACTGCTAGGGAGAGAAGGCAGCGTCCTAATCTCGCCGGAATGGCTCCTCCGCAGTGGTCTCGCAAAGCTATGGAGAGAAGACACCGCCCTAATCCCGCAGGAAGGGCTGCTCCCCAGTGGTCTCGCAGAGCTTGGGAGAAAAAATAGCGCCCTAATCATTCAGGAAGGGCTACTCCTCAGACCCCTGGCAGAAATGGGGAGGAAAGCCAGCGCCCCTCCCCGCAGGAAGGGCTGCTCCCCAGTGGTCTCGCAGAGGTCGTGAGAGGAGGTAGCGCCCTAATCCCACAGAAAGGGCCGCTCCCCAGCGATCTCGCAGAGCTACGGAGAGAAAGCAGCGCCCTAATCCCGCAGGCAGGGCTGCTACCCAAGCCCCTGGCGGAGCTGGGGAAGGAAGCCAGCACCCCGCTCATGCAGGAAGGTCCGCTCCCCAGTGGTCTCGCAGAGATAGGGAGAGACGGCAGCGCCCTAATCCCGCAGGAAGGTCCGCTCCCCAGTGGTTTGTCAGAGTTAGGGAGAGAAGGCAGAGCCATAATAAAGCAGGAACGGCCGCTCTCCAGTAGTCTGGCAGAGCTAGGGAGAGGTGGCAGCACCCAAATCCTGCAAGAAGGGCTGCTCCCCAGTGGTGTCGCAGAGGTAGGGAGAGAAGGCAGCGACCTAATCCCACAGAAAGGGCCACTCCCCAGTGGTCTCGCTGAGGTAGGGAGAGAAGGCAGCACTCTAATCCCGGAGTAAGGGCCGCTCCCCAGTGGTCTCGCAGAGCTAGGGAGAGAAGTTAGCGTCCTAATCCCACAGGAAGGGCTGCTCCCCAGTGTTCTCACAGAGCTAGGGAGAGAAGTCAGCGAACTAATCCCGCAGGAAGGGTCGCTCCCCAGTGACCTCGCAGAGCTAGGGAGAGGAGGCAGCACCCTAATCCCGCAGGAAGGGCTACATTCCAGCGGTCTCGCAGAGCTAGGGAGAGAAGGCATCGTCCTAATCCCGCAGGAAGGGCTGCTCCCCAGTGGTTTCACAGAGCTAGGGAGAGAACTCAGCGCCCTAATCCCGCAGGAACGGACGCTCTCTAGTGGTCTCGTAGAGCTAGGGAGAGGAGGCGGTGCCCTAATCCCGCAAAAACGGTCGCTCCTCAGTGGTCTCGAAGGGCGAGGGAGAGGAGGCAGCACCCTAATAAAGCAGGAAGGGCCGCTCCCCAGTGATCTCGCAGAGCTTGGGAGAGGAGGCAGCGCCCTAATCCCGCAGGAAGGAAAGCTCCTCAGTGGTCTCGCAGAACTAGGGAGAGAAGGAAGTGCCCTAATCACATAGGAAGGGCCGCTCCACAGTGGTCTCGCAGAGCTAGGGAGAGAAGGCAGCCCCGTAATCCTGCTGGAACTGCAGCTACCCAGTGGTCTTGCAGAGCTAGGGAGAGAAGGCAGCGCCCTAATTCCGCAGGAAGGGCTGCCCCCAGTGGTCTAGCAGAGCTTGGGAGAGAAGGCAGCGCACTAATCCCACAGGAAGGGCAGCTCTCCAGTGGTCTCGCAGAGCTAGGGAGAGAAGGCAGCGCCCTTATCAAGCAGGAAGGGCCTCTCCCCAGTGGTCTCGCAGAGCTAGAGAGAGAAGACAGCGCCCTAATCCCGCACCAACGGTCGCTCCCCAGTAGTCTCGCAGAGCTATGGAGAGAAGGCGGCGCCCAAATCCCGAAGGAATGGCCGCTCCCCAGTGGTCTCGCAGAGCTTGGGAGAGAAGGCGGTGCCCTAATGCCGCTGGAAGGGCTGCTCCCCAGTGGTTTCGCAGAGCTAGGGAGATAAGGCGGCAACCTAATCATGCAGGAAGGGTCGATCCGCAGTGGTCTAGTAGAGCTAGCGAGAGAAGGCAGCGCCTTAATCCTGCAGGAAGGCCGCTCCCCATTGGTCTCGCAGAGCTAGGGAGAGAAGGCAGCCCCCTAATCCCGCAGGAAGGGCCGCTCCCGAGTGCTCTCGCAGAGCCAGGGAGAGAAGGCACCGTCCTAATCCCGCAGGAAGGGCTGCTCCACAGGCCCCTGGCAGAGTTGGGAAGGGAAGCCAGCACCCAGCCCCCGCAGGAAGGGCGGCTCCCCAGTGGTCTTTCAGAGCTAGGGAGAGAAGGCAGCATCCTAATCCCGCAGGAACGGCCGTTCCCCAGTGGTCTCGCAGACCTAGAGAGAGAAGGCCGCGCCCTAATCCCGCAGGAAGGGCCGCACCCCAGTGGTCTCGCAGAGCTAGGGAGAGAAGGCAGCGCCCTAATCCTGCAGGAATGGCTGCTCCCCAGTGGTCTCGCAGAGCTAGGGAATGGAGGCAGCGCCCTAATCCCGCATGAAGGGCTTTTCCCCAGTGGTTTCGCAGAGCTAGGGAGAGAAGGGAGCACCCTAATCCCGCAGGAAGGGCTTCTCCGCATTGCTCTCACAGAGCTAGGGACAGAATGCAGCGTCCAAATCCAGCAGGAAGGGCTTCTCCCCAGTGGTCTCGCAGAGCTAGGGAGAGAAGGCAGCGCCCTAATCCCGCAGGACAGGGTGCTCCCCAGTGGTCTCGCAGACCTAGGGAGAGAAGGCAGCGCCCTAATCCCGCAGGAAGAGCTGCTCCTCAATGGTCTCGCAGAGCTAGGGACAGAATGCAGCGTCCAAATCCAGCAGGAAGGGCTTCTCCCCAGTGGTCTCGCAGAGCTAGGGAGAGAAGGCAGCACCCTAATCCCGCAGGAAGGGCTGCTCCCCAGTTCTGTCGCAGAGCTAGGGAGAGAAGGCAGCGCCCTAATCCCGCAGGAACGGTCGCTCCCGAGTGGTCTCGCAGAGCTTGGGAGAGAAGGCAGTACCCTAATCCCGCAGGAGGGGCCGCTCCCCATTGGTCTCACGGAGCTAGGGAGAGAAGGCAGCACCCTAATCCCGCAGGAAGGGCTGCTCCCCAGTTCTGTCGCAGAGCTAGGGAGAGAAGGCAGCGCCCTAATCCCGCAGGAACGGTCGCTTCCGAGTGGTCTCGTAGAGCTTGGGAGAGAAGGCAGTACCCTAATCCCGCAGGAGGGGCCGCTCCCCATTGGTCTCACGGAGCTAGGGAGAGAAGGCAGCACCCTAATCCCGCAGGAAGGGCTGCTCCCCAGTTCTGTCGCAGAGCTAGGGAGAGAAGGCAGCGCCCTAATCCCGCAGGAACGGTCGCTCCCGAGTGGTCTCGTAGAGCTTGGGAGAGAAGGCAGCACCCTAATCCCGCAGGAAGGGCTGCTCCCCAGTTCTGTCGCAGAGCTAGGGAGAGAAGGCAGCGCCCTAATCCCGCAGGAACGGTCGCTCCCCAGTGGTCTCGCAGAGCTAGGGAGAGAAGGCGGTTCCCTAATCCCGCAGGAAGGCCTGCTCCCCAGTGGTCTCGCAGAGCTTGGGAGAGAAGGCAGCGCCCTAATCCCGCAGGAACGGCCGCTCCACAGTGGTCTCGCAGAGCTAGGGAGAGATGGCAGCGCCCTAATCCCGCAGGAACGACCACTCCCCAGTGGTCTCGCCGAGCTAGGGAGAGAGGGCAGCGCCCTAATCCCGCAGGAAGGGCTGCTCCCCCGTCGTCTGACAGACCTTGGGAGAGAAGGCAGTGCCCTAATCCCGCAGGAAGGGCTGCTCCCCAGGCCCCTGGCAGAGCTGGGGAGGTATCCCAGTGCCCCACCCCCACAGTAATGGCCGCTCCCCACTCCCGTCGCAGAGCTAGGAAGGAACCTAGCACACCACACGCCTAGAAACGGCCGCTCTCCAGTCCCCTCGCAGAGCCGGGAAACAATCAAGCGCCCTACCCCTGGTAATACTGCTGCTGCCCAGTCCTCTGGCAGAGCTAGGTAGGGATGGCAGTACCTTACTCCCGCAGGAAAGGCTGCTTCCCAGTGGTTTCGCAGAGCTAGGGAGAGAAGGTAGCGACCTAATCCGCAGGAACGGCCGCTCTCCAGTGGTCTCGTAGAACAAGGAAGAGGAGGCGGTGCCCTAATCCCGCACCAACGGTCACTCCCCAGTGGTCTTGCAGAGCTAGGGAGAGAAGGCAACGCCCTAATCCTGCAGGAAGGTCTGCTCCCCAGTTCTCTCGCAGAGCTAGGGAGAGAAGGCAGCGCCCTAATCCCGCAGGAAGGGCCGCTCCCCAGTGGTCTTGCAGAGCTAGGGAAAGGAGGCAGCAACATAATCCCGCAGGACTGGCTGCTCCGCAGTCGTCTCGCAGAGCTAGGGAGAGAAGGCAGCGCCCTAATCCCGCAGGAAAGGCTGCTTCCCAGTGCTTTCGCAGAGCTAGGGATAGAAGGTAGCGACCTAATCCGCAGGAACGGCCGCTCTCCAGTGGTCTTGTAGAACAAGGAAGAGGAGGCGGTGCCCTAATCCCGCAGGAACTTCCACTCCCAAGAGGTCTCGCAGAGCTAGGGAGAGAAGGCAGCGCCCTAATCCCGCAGGAAGGGCCGCTCCACAGTGGTCTCGCAGAGCTAGGGAGAGAAGGCGGTGCCCTAATCCCGCAGGAAGGGCCGCTCCCCAGTGGTCTAACAGAGCAAGGGAGAGAAGGCAACGCCCTAATTCCGCAGGAAGGGCTGCTCCCCAATGGTCACAGAAAGGTAGGGATAGAAGGCAGCACCCTAATTCTGCAGGAACGGCTGCTCCTCAGTGGTCTCGCAGAGCTAGGGAGAGAAGGCAGTGCCCTAATCCCGCAGGAACTTCCACTCCCAAGAGGTCTCGCAGAGCTAGGGAGAGAAGATAGCACCCTAACGCCGCAGGAACGGCAGCTCTCCAGTGGTCTCGCAGAGCTAGGGAAAGGAGGCAACGCCCTAATCCCGCAGGACAGGATGCTCCCCAGTGGTCTCACAGAGCTTGGAAGAGAAGGCAGCACCCTAATCCAGCAGGAAGAGCTCCTACCCAATGCTCTCGCAGAGCTAAGGAGAGAAGGCTGCGACCTAATCCCGCATGAAGGGCTGCTCCCCAGTGGTCTCGCAGAGCTGGCGAGAGAATGCAGCGCCCTAATCCCGCTTGAACGGCCGCTCCCCAGTGGTCTCGCAGAGCTAGGGAGAGAAGACAGCACCCTAATCCCGCAGGAACGGTCGCTCCCCAGTGGTCTCGCAGAGCTAGTGAGAGAAGGCGGTGCCCTAATCCCGCACGAAGGGCCGCTCCCCAGTGGTTTTGCAGAGCTAGGTTGAGAAGGCAGCGCCCTAATCCCGCAGGAACGACCGCTCCCCAGTGGTCTCGCAGAGCTAGGGAGAGAAGGCAGCGGCCTAATCCCGCAGGAACTACCGCTCCTCAGTGGTCTCGCAGAGCTAGGGAGAGAAGACGGCGCCCTAATCCCGCAGGAAGGGCCGCTCCCCAGTGGTCTCACAGAGCTGGGGAGAGAAGGCAGCACCCTAATCCCGCAGGAAGGGTTGCTCCTCAGTGGTCTCACAGAGCTAAGGAGAGAAGGTAGCGCCCTAACCCTGCAAGGAGGGCCGCTCCCGAGTGGTCTCGCAGAGCTAGGGAGAGAAGGTAGTACCCTAATGCCGCAGGAAAGGCCGCTCCCCATTGGTCTCATAGAGCTAGGGAGAGAAGGCAGCGCTTTAATCCCGCAGGAAGGGCTGCTCCCCAGTTCTCTCGCAGAGCTAGGGAGAAAAGGCAGCGCCCTAATCCCGCAGGAACGGTCGCTCCCCAGTGGTCTCGCAGAGCTAGGGAGAGAAGGCAGTGCCCTAATCCCGCACGAAGGGCCGCTCCCCAGTGGTCTCGCAGAGCTAGGGTAAGAAGGCAGCGCCCTAATCCCGCAGGAACGGCCGCTCCCCAGTGGTCTCGCAGAGCTAGGGAGAGAAGGCAGCGCCCTAATCCTGCAGGAAGGGCCGCTCCCCAGTGGTCTTGCAGAGCTAGAGACAGAAGGCAGCACCCTAATCCCGCAGAAGCAGCCGCTCCCCATAGGTCTCGCAGAAGTAGGGAGAGAAGGTAGCGCCCTAGTCCAGCAGGAACGGCCGCTCTCCAGTGGTCTCGTAGAGCTAGGGAGAGAAGGCAGCGCCCTAATCCCGCAGGAAGAGCTACTCCCCAATGGTCTCGCAGAGCTAAGAAGAGAAGGCTGTGACCTAATCCCGCAGGAAGGGCTGCTCCCCAGTGGTCTCATAGAGCTATGGAGAGGAGGTAGCGCCCTAATCCTGCAGGGAGGGCCACTCCCGAGTGGTCTCGCAGAGCTTGGGAGAGAAGGCAGTACCCTAATCCCGCAGGAGGGGCCGCTCCCCATTTGTCTCACGGAGCTAGGGAGAGAAGGCAGCACCCTAATCCCGCAGGAAGGGCTGCTCCCCATTTCTGTCACAGAGCTAGGGAGAGAAGGCAGCGCCCTATTCCCGCAGGAACGGTCGCTCCCCAGTGGTCTCGCAGAGCTTGGGAGAGAAGACAGCACCATAATCCCGCAGGAAGGGCCGCTCCCCAGTGGTCTCGCACTGCTAGGGAGAGAAGGCAGCGTCCTAATCCCGCAGAAAGGGCTGCTCCCCAGTGGTCTCCCAGAGGTAGGGAGAGAAGGCAGCGCCATACTCCCGCAGGAACGGCCGCTCCTAAGTGGTCTCGCAGAGCTTGGGAGAAAAGATAACGCCCTAATCCTTCAGGAAGTGCTACTCCTCAGACCCCTGGCTGAGATGGGGAGGAAAGCCAGCGCCCCGCCCCGCAGGAAGGGCCGCTCCCCAGTGGTTTCGCAGAGCTAGGGAGAGAAGGCAGCGCCTTAATCCCGCAGGAAGGGTCGCTACCTAGTGGTCTCGCAGAGCTAGGGAGAGAAGGCAGTGCCCTAATCCCACAGGAAGGGCCGCTCCTCAGTGGTCTCGCAGAGCTAAGGAGAGAAGGCAGCGCCCTAATCCCGCATGAAGGTCCGCTCTCCAGTGGTCTTGCAAAGCTAGGGAGAGGAGGCAGCGTCCTAATCCCGCAGGAATGGCTGCTCCGCAGTGGTCTCGCAGAGCTATGGAGAGAAGACACCGCCCTAATCCCGCAGGAAGGGCTGCTCCCCAGTGGTCTCGCAGAGCTTGGGAGAAAAAATAGCGCCCTAATCCTTCAGGAAGGGCTACTCCTCAGACCCCTGGCAGAGATGGGGAGGAAAGCCAGCACCCCGCCCCGCAGGAAGGGCCGCTCCCCAGTGGTTTCGTAGAGCTAGGGAGAGGAGGCAGTGCCCTAATCCCGCACCAACGGTCGCTCCCCAGTGGTCTCACAGAGCTAGGGAGAGGAGGCAGCACCCTAATAAAGGAGGAAGGGCCGCTTCTCAGTGGTCTCGCAGAGCTAGGGAGAGAAGGCAGCGTCCAAATCCCGACGGAAGGGATGCTTCCCTGTGGTCTCGGAGAGCTAGGTAGAAAAGGCAGCACCCTAATCCCGCAGGGAGGGCTGCTCCCCAGTGGTCTCGCAGAGGTCGTGAGAGGAGGTAGCGCCCTAATCCCACAGAAAGGGCCGCTCCCCAGCGATCTCGCAGAGCTACGGAGAGAAAGCAGCGCCCTAATCCCACAGGCAGGGCTGCTACCCAAGCCCCTGGCGGAGCTGGGGAAGGAAGCCAGCACCCCGCCCACGCAAGAAGGTCCGCTCCCCAGTGGTCTCGCAGAGATAGGGAGAGACGGCAGCGCCCTAATCCCGCAGGAAGGTCCGCTCCCCAGTGGTTTGTCAGAGTTAGGGGGAGAAGGCAGAGCCATAATAAAGCAGGAACGGCCGCTCTCCAGTAGTCTGGCAGAGCTAGGGAGAGAGGGCAGCACCCAAATCCCGCAGGAAGGGCTGTTCCCCAATGGTGTCGCAGAGGTAGGGAGAGAAGGCAGCGACCTAATCCCACAGAAAGGGCCACTCCCCAGTGGTCTCGCAGAGGTAGGGAGAGAAGGCAACACTCTAATCCCGGAGTAAGGGCCGCTCCCCAGTGGTCTCGCAGAGCTAGGGAGAGAAGGTAGCGTCCTAATCCCACAGGAAGGGCTGCTCCCCAGTGGTCTCACAGAGCTAGGGAGAGAAGGCAGCGCCCTAATCCCGCAGGAACGGATGCTCTAAAGTGGTCTCGTAGAGCTAGGGAGAGGAGGCAGTGCCCTAATCCCGCAAAAACGGTCGCTCCTCAGTGGTCTCGAAGGGCGAGGGAGAGGAGGCAGCACCCTAATAAAGCAGGAAGGGCCGCTCCCCAGTGATCTCGCAGAGCTTGGGAGAGGAGGCAGCTCCCTAATCCCGCAGGAAGGAAAGCTCCTCAGTGGTCTCGCAGAACTAGGGAGAGAAGGAAGTGCCCTAATCACGTAGGAAGGGCCGCTCCACAGTGGTCTCGCAGAGCTAGGGAGAGAAGGCAGCGTCCTAATCCCGAGGGAACGGCTGCTCCCCAGTGGTCTCGCAGAGCTAGGGAGAGAAGGCAGCCCCGTAATCCTGCTGGAACTGCAGCTACCCAGTGGTCTCGCAGAGCTAGAGAGAGAAGGCAGCGCCCTAATTCCACAGGAAGGGCTGCCCCCAGTGGTCTAGCAGAGCTTGGGAGAGAAGGCAGCGCCCTAATTCCGCAGAAAGGGCTGCCTCCCGTGGTCTAGCAGAGCTTGGGAGAGAAGGCAGCGCCCTAATAACGCAGGAACGGCCGCTCCCCAGTGATCTCACAGAGCTAGAGAGAGGAGGCAGCGCCCTAATCCCGGAGGAAGGGCCGATCCCCAGTGGTGTCGCAGACCTATGGAGAGAAGGTAGCGCCCTAAACCCGCAGGAAGGGTGCTCACCAGCCGTCTTGTAGAGCTAGGGAGAGAAGGCAGCCCCCTAATCCCGGAGGAAGGGCCGCTCCCCAATGGTCTCGCAGAGATAGGGAGAGGAGGCAGCGCACTAATCCCACAGGAAGGGCATCTCCCCAGTGGTCTCGCAGAGCTAGAGAGAGAAGGCAGCGCCCTAATCCCACACCAACGGTCGCTCCCCAGTGGTCTCGCAGAGCTAGGGAGAGAAGGCGGCGCCCAAATCCCGCAGGAAGGGCTGCTCCCCAGTGGTTTCGCAGAGCTAGGGAGAGAAGGCGGCAACCTAATCACGCAGGAAGGGTCGATCCGCAGTGGTCTAGAAGAGCTAGCGAGAGAAGGCAGCGCCTTAATTTTGCAGGAAGGCCGCTCCCCATTGGTCTCGCAGAGCTAGGGAGAGAAGGCAGCCCCCTAATCCCGCAGGAAGGGCCGCTCCCGAGTGGTCTCGCAGAGCCAGGGAGAGAAGGCACCGTCCTAGTCCCGCAGGAAGGGCTGCTCCACAGGCCCCTGGCAGAGCTGGGGAGGGAAGCCAGCACCCAGCCCCAGCAGGAAGTGCCGCTCCCCAGTGGTCTTTCAGAGCTAGGGAGAGAAGGCAGCGTCCTAATCCCACAGGAAGGGCCGCTCCCCACTGGTGTCGCAGAGCTAGGGAGAGAAGGCACCGTCCTAATCCCGCAGGAAGGGCTGCTTCCCAGGCCCCTAGCAGAGCTGGGAAGGGAAGCCAGCGCCCCGCCCCCGCAGGAAGGGCCGCTCCAAAGTGGTTTTACAGAGCTAGGGAGAGGAGGCAGCGCTCTAATCCCGCAGGAACGGCTGCTCCGCAGTGGTCTCGCAGAGCTAGGGAGAGATGGCAGCGCCCTAATCCCGCAGGAACGACCACTCCCCAGTGGTCTCGCCGAGCTAGGGAGAGAAGGCAGTGCCCTAATCCCGCAGGAAGGGCTGCTCCCCAGTCGTCTGACAGGGCTAGGGAGAGAAGGCAGTGCCCTAATCCCGCAGGAAGGGCTGCTCCCCAGGCCCCTGGCAGAGCTGGGGAGGGATACCAGTTCCCCACCCCCACAGTAATGGCCGCTCCCCACTCCCGTCGCAGAGCTAGGAAGGAACCTAGCACACCACACGCCTAGAAACGGCCGCTCTCCAGTCCCCTCGCAGAGCCGGGAAACAATCAAGCGATCTGCCCCTGCTAATAATGCTGCTGCCCAGTCCTCTGGCAGAGCTAGGTAGGGATGGCAGTGCCTTACTCCAGCAGGAAAGGCTGCTTCCCAGTGGTTTCGCAGAGCTAGGGAGAGAAGGTAGCGACCTAATCCGCAGGAACGGCCGCTCTCCAGTGGTCTCGTAGAACAAGGAAGAGGAGGCGGTGCCCTAATCCCGCACCAACGGTCACTCCCCAGTGGTCTCGCAGAGCTAGGGAGAGAAGGCAGCGCTCTAATCCTGCAGAAAGGGCTGCTCCCCAGTTCTCTCGCAGAGCTAGGGAGAGAAGGCAGTGCCCTAATCCCGCAGGAAGGGGCGCTCCCCAGTGGTCTCGCAGAGCTAGGGAAAGGAGGCAACGCCCTAATCCCGCAGGACAGGATGCTCCCCAGTGGTCTCACAGAGCTAGGGAGAGAAGGCAGCACCCTAATCCAGCAGGAAGAGCTACTACCCAATGGTCTCGCAGAGCTAAGGAGAGAAGGCAGCCACCTAATCCCGCATGAAGGGCTGCTCCTCAGTGGTCTCGCAGAGCTAGGGAGAGAAGGTAGCACCCTAATCCCGCAGGAAGGGCTGCTTCCCAGTTCTCTCGCATAGCTAGGGAGAGAAGGCAGCGCCCTAATCCCGCAGGAAAGGTCGCTCCCCAGTGGTCTCGCAGAGCTAGGGAGAGAAGGCGGTGCCCTAATCCCGCAGGTAAGACTGCTCCCCCGTGGTCTCGCAGAGCTAGGAAGAGAAGGCAGCGGCCTAATCCCGCAGTAACGGCCGCTCCCCAGTGGTCTCGCAGAGCTAGGGAGAGAAGACGGCGCCCTAATCCCACAGGAAGGGCCTCTCCCCAGTAGTCTCGCAGAGCTGGGGAGAGAAGGCAGCGCCCTAATCCCGCTTGAACGGCCGCTCCCCAGTGGTCTCGCAGAGCTAGGGAGAGAAGGCAGCACCCTAATCCCGCCGGAAGGGCTGCTCCTCAGTGGTCTCACAGAGCAAGGGAGAGAAGGCAGCGCTCTAATCCCGCAGGAAGGGCCGCTACCCAGTGGTCTCGCAGAGCTAGGGAGAGAAGGTAGCGCCCTAATCATGCAGGGAGGGCCGCTCCCAAGTGGTCTCGCAGAGCTATGGAGAGAAGGTAGCGCCCTAACCCTGCAAGGAGGGCCGCTCCCGAGTGGTCTCGCAGAGCTAGGGAGAGAAGGTAGCACCCTAATCCTGCAGGAAAGGCCGCTCCCAATTGGTCTCGCAGAGCTAGGGAGAGAAGGCAGCGCCCTAATCCCGCAGAAAGGGCTGCTCCCCAGTGGTCTCGCAGAGGTAGGGAGAGAAGACAGCGCCGTACTCCCGCAGGAACGGCCGCTCCTCAGTGGTCTAGCAGAGCTTGGGAGAAAAGATAACGCCCTAATCCTTCAGGAAGTGCTACTCCTCAGACCCCTGGCTGAGATGGGGAGGAAAGCTAGCGCCCCGCCCCGCAGGAACGGCCGCTCCTCAGTGGCCTTGCAGAGCTTGGGAGAAAAGATAACGCCCTAATCCTTCAGGAAGTGCTACTCCTCAGACCCCTGGCTGAGATGGGGAGGAAAGCTAGCGCCCCGCCCCGCAGGAAGGGCCGCTCCCCAGTGGTTTCGCAGAGCTAGGGAGAGAAGGCAGCGCCTTAATCCCGCAGGAAGGGTCGCTCCCTAGTGGTCTCGCAGAGCTATGGATAGAAGGTAGCGCCCTAAATCCGCAGGAAGGGTGCTCACCAGCCGTCTTGTAGAGCTAGGGAGAGAAGGCAGCCCCCTAATCCCGGAGGAAGGGCCGCTCCCCAGTGGTCTCGCAGAGCAAGGGAGAGGAGGCAGCGCACTAATCCCACAGGAAGGGCAGCTCCCCAGTGGTCTCGCAGAGCTAGGGAGAGAAGGCAGCGCCCTAATCCCGAAGGAATGGCCGCTCCCCAGTGATCTCGCAGAGCTTGGGAGAGAAGGCGGTGCCCTAATCCCGCAGGAAGGGCTGCTCCCCAGTGATCTCGCAGAGCTTGGGAGAGAAGGCGGTGCCCTAATCCTGCAGGAAGGGCTGTTCCCAGTGGTTTCGCAGAGCTAGGGAGAGAAGGCGGCAGCCTAATCACGCAGGAAGGGTCGATCCGCAGTGGTCTAGAAGAGCTAGCGAGAGAAGGCAGCGCCTTAATCCTGCAGGAAGGCCGCTCCCCATTGGTCTCACAGAGCTAGGGAGAGAAGGCAGCCCCCTAATCCCACAGGAAGAGCCGCTCACGAGTGGTCTCGCAGAGCCAGGGAGAGAAGGCACCGTCCTAATCCCGCAGGAAGGGCTGCTCCACAGGCCCCTGGCAGAGCTGGGGAGGGAAGCCAGCACCCAGCCCCCGCAGGAAGGGCCGCTCCCCAGTGGTCTTTCAGAGTTAGGGAGAGAAGGCAGAGTCCTAATCCCACAGGAAGGGCCGCTCCCCAGTGGTCTCACAGAGCTAGGGAGAGAAGGCACCGTCCTAATCCCGCAGGAAGGGCTGCTTCCCAGGCCCCTGGCAGAGCTGGGGAGGGAAGCCAACGCCCCGCCCCCACAGGAAGGGCTGCTCCAAAGTGGTTTTACAGAGCTAGGGAGAGGAGGCAGCGCTCTAATCCCGCAGGAAGGGCCGCACCCCAGTGGTCTCGCAGAGCTAGGGAGAGAAGGCAGCGCCCTAATCCCGCAGGAATGGCTGCTCCCCAGTGGTCTCGCAGAGCTAGGGAATGGAGGCAGCGCCCTAATCCCGCATGAAGGGATTCTCCAGAGTGGTTTTGCAGAGCTAGGGAGAGAAGGGAGCACCCTAATCCCGCTGGAAGGGCCTCTCCGCATTGCTCTCACAGAGCTAGGGAGAGAATGCAGCGTCCAAATCCAGCAGGAAGGGATTCTCCCCAGTGGTCTCGCAGAGCTAGGGAGAGAAGGCAGCGCCCTAATCCCGCAGGAACGGCTGCTCCCCAGTGGTCTCGCAGAGCTAGTGAGAGAAGGCTGCACCCTAATCCCGCAGGAACGGCCGCTCTCCAGTGGTCTCGTAGAACTACGGAGAGGAGGCGGTGCCCTAATCCCGCACCAACGGTCGCTCCAAAGTCGTCTCGCAGAGCTAGGGAGAGAAGGCAGCGCCCTAATCCCGCAGGAAGGGTCACTCCCCAGTGGTCTCGCAGAAGTAGGGAGAGAAGGTAGCGCCCTAGTCCCACAGGAACGGCCGCTCTCCAGTGGTCTCGTAGAGCTAGGGAGAGGAGGCAGCGCCCTAATCCCGCAGGACAGGGTGCTCCCCAGTGGTCTCGAAGAGCTAGGGAGAGAAGGCAGCGCCCTAATCCCGCAGGAAGAGCTGCTCCCCAATGGTCTCGCAGAGCTAAGGAGAGAAGGCTGTGACCTAATCCCGCAGGAAGGGCTGCTCCCCAGTAGTCTCATAGAGCTATGGAGAGGAGGTAGCGCCCTAATCCTTCAGGGAGGGCCGCTCCCGAGGGGTCTCGCAGAGCTTGGGAGAGAAGGCAGTACCCTAATCCCGCAGGAGGGGCCGCTCCCCATTGGTCTCACGGAGCTAGGGAGAGAAGGCAGCACCCTAATCCCGCAGGAAGGGCTGCTCCCCAGTTCTGTCGCAGAGCTGGGGAGAGAAGGCATCGCCCTAATCCCGCTTGAACGGCCGCTCCCCAGTGGTCTCGCAGAGCTAGGGAGAGAAGGCAGCACCCTAATCCCGCAGGAAGGGCTGCTCCTCAGTGGTCTCACAGAGCTAGGGAGAGAAGACAGCGCTCTAATCCCGCAGGAAGGGCCGCTACCCAGTGGTCTCGCAGAACTAGGGAGAGAAGGTAGAGCCCTAATCATGCAGGGAGGGCCGCTCCCGAGTGGTCTCGCAGAGCTATGGAGAGAAGGTAGCGCCCTAACCCTGCAAGGAGGGCCGCTCCCGAGTGGTCTCGCAGAGATAGGGAGAGAAGGTAGCACCCTAATCCCGCAGGAAAGGCCGCTCCCCATTGGTCTCATAGAGCTAGGGAGAGAAGGCAGCGCTCTAATCCCGCAGGAAGGGCTGCTCCCCAGTTCTCTCGCAGAGCTAGGGAGAGAAGGCAGTGCCCTAATCCCGCATGAAGGGCCGCTCCCCAGTGGTCTCGCAGAGCTAGGGAGAGAAGGCAGCGCCCTAATCCCGCAGGAAGGGCCGCTCCCCAGTGGTCTCGCAGACCTAGGGAGAGAAGGCAGCGCCCTAATCCTGCAGGAATGGCTGCTCCCCAGTGGTCTCGCAGAGCTAGGGAGAGAAGGCAGCGCCCTAATCCCGCAGAAAGGGCTGCTCCCCAGTGGTCTCGCAGAGGTAGGGAGAGAAGGCAGCGCCGTACTCCCGCAGGAACGGCCGCTCCTCAGTGGTCTCGCAGAGCTTGGGAGAAAAGAGAACGCCCTAATCCTTCAGGAAGTGCTACTCCTCAGACCCCTGGCTGAGATGGGGAGGAAAGCCAGCGCCCCGCCCCGCAGGAAGGGCCGCTCCCCAGTGGTTTCGCAGAGCAAGAGTGAGAAGGCAGCTCCTTAATCCCGCAGGAAGGGTCGTTACCTGTTGGTCTCGCAGAGCTAGGGAGAGAAGGCAGTGCCCTAATCCCGCATGAAGGTCCGCTCTCCAGTGGTCTTGCAAAGCTAGGGAGAGGAGGCATCGCCCTAATCCCGCAGGAAGGGCCGCTCCCCAGTGGTCTCGCAGAACTAGGGAGAGAAGGCAGCGTCCTAATCCCGCAGGAATGGCTGCTCCGCAGTGGTCTCGCAGAGCTTGGGAGAAAAAATAGCGCCCTAATCCTTCAGGAAGGGCTACTCCTCAGACCCCTGGCAGAGATGGGGAGGAAAGCCAGCGCCCCGCCCCGCAGGAAGGGCCACTCCCCAGTGGTTTCGTAGAGCTAGGGAGAGGAGGCAGTGCCCTAATCCCGCACCAATGGTCTCTCCCCAGTGGTCTCACAGAGCTAGGGAGAGGAGGCAGCACCCTAATAAAGGAGGAAGGGCCGCTTCCCAGTGGTCTCGCAGAGCTAGGGAGAGAAGGCAGCGTCCAAATCCCGACGGAAGGGCTGCTTCCCTGTGGTCTCGCAGAGCTGGGTAGAAAAGGTAGCACCCTAATCCCGCAGGGAGGGCTGCTCCCCAGTGGTGTCGCAGAGGTAGGGAGAGAAGGTAGCGACCTAATCCCACAGAAAGGGCCACTCCCCAGTGGTTTCGCAGAGGTAGGGAGAGAAGGCAGCACTCTAATCCCGGAGTAAGGGCCGCTCCCCAGTGGTCTCGCAGAGCTAGGGAGAGAAGGTAGCGTCCTAATCCCACAGGAAGGGCTGCTCCCCAGCGGTCTCACAGAGCTAGGGAGAGAAGGCATCGTCCTAATCCCGCAGGAAGGGCTGCTCCCCAGTGGTTTCACAGAGCTAGGGAGAGAAGGCAGCGCCCTAATCCCGTAAAAACGGTCGCTCCTCAGTGGTCTCGAAGGGCGAGGGAGAGGAGGCAGCACCCTAATAAAGCAGGAAGGGCCGCTCCCCAGTGATCTCACAGCGCTTGGGAGAGGAGGCAGCGCCCTAATCCCGCAGGAAAGAAAGCTCCTCAGTGGTCTCGCAGAACTAGGGAGAGAAGGAAGTGCCCTAATCACGTAGGAAGGGCCGCTCCATAGTGGTCTCGCAGAGCTAGGGAGAGAAGGCAGCGTCCTAATCCCGAGGGAACGGCTGCTCCCCAGTGGTCTCGCAGAGCTAGGGAGAGAAGGCAGCCCCGTAATCCTGCTGGAACTGCAGCTACCCAGTGGTCTCGCAGAGCTAGGGAGAGAAGGCAGTGCCCTAATTCCGCAGGAAGGGCTGCCCCCAGTGGTCTAGCAGAGCTTGGGAGAGAAGGCAGCGCCCTAATTCCGCAGAAAGGGCTGTCTCCAGTGGTCTAGCAGAGCTTGGGAGAGAAGGCAGCGCCCTAATAACGCAGGAACGGCCGCTCCCCAGTGATCTCACAGAGCTAGGGAGAGGAGGCAGCGCCCTAATCCCGCAGGAAGGGCCGCTCAAAAGCCGTGTTGTAGAGCTAGGGAGAAAAGGCAGCGCCCTAATCCCGCAGGAAGGGCCGATCCCCAGTGTTGTCACAGAGCTATGGAGAGAAGGTAGCGCCCTAAACCCGCAGGAAAGGTGCTCACCAGCCGTCTTGTAGAGCTAGGGAGAGAAGGCAGCCCCCTAATCCCGGAGGAAGGGCCGCTCCCCAGTGGTCTCGCAGAGCTAGGGAGATTAGGCAGCGCACTAATCCCACAGGAAGCTCAGCTCCCCAGTGGTCTCGCAGAGCTAGGGAGAGAAGGCAGCGCCCTTATCAAGCAGGAAGGGCCTCTCCCCAGTTGTCTCGCAGAGCTAGAGAGAGAAGGCAGCGCCCTAATCCCGCACCAACGGTCGCACCCCAGTGGTCTCGCAGAGCTAGGGAGAGAAGGTGGCGCTCAAATCCCGAAGGAATGGCCGCTCCCCAGTGGTCTCGCAGAGCTTGGGAGAGAAGGCGGTGCCCTAATCCCGCAGGAGGGTCCGCTCCCCATTGGTCTCACGGAGCTAGGGAGAGAAGGCAGCACCCTAATCCCGCAGGAAGGGCTGCTCACCAGTTCTGTCGCAGAGCTAGGGAGAGAAGGCAGCGCCCTAATCCCGCAGGAACGGTCGCTCCCAAGTGGTCTCGCAGAGTTTGGGAGAGAAGGCGGTGCCCTAATCCCGCAGGAAGGGCTGCTCCCCAGTGGTCTCACAGAGCTTGGGAGAGAAGGCAGCGCCCTAATCCCGCAGGAACGGCCGCTCCGCAGTGGTCTCGCAGAGCTAGGGAGAGATGGCAGCGCCCTAATCCCGCAGGAACGACCACTCCCCAGTGGTCTCGCCGAGCTAGGGAGAGAAGGCAGTGCCCTAATCCCGCAGGAAAGGCTGCTCCCCAGTCGTCTGACAGAGCTAGGGAGAGAAGGCAGTGCCCTAATCCCGCAGGAAGGGCTGCTCCCCAGGCCCCTGGCAGAGCTGGGAAGGGATCCCAGTGCCCCAACCCCACAGTAATGGCCGCTCCCCACTCCCGTCGCAGAGCTAGGAAGGACCCTAGCACACCACACGCCTAGAAACGGCCGCTCTCCAGTCCCCTCGCAGAGCCGGGAAACAATCAAGCGCCCTGCCCCTGCTAATACTGCTGCTGCCCAGTCCTCTGGCAGAGCTAGGTAGGGATGGCAGTGCCTTACTCCCGCAGGAACGATCGCTTTACATTCCCGTTGCAGACCTGGAGAGGGAAGGCTGTGCCCCTCCCCGCAGGTCTGCAAACTGGTCATGGCCATGGCCAGGAGCGCAGCGCAGAAGCTGCTCCAGCCCTGCAGCCTGCGGGCAGCGCACTGGGGTGGGGGCAGCACGGAGGAGACAGGGCCCAGGTGGGATGGGGGTGGAGACACAAGTGGGGCGGACACGCTCCTGCCAGGAGCTGCCTGGTTCACTCCTTGCCCGGGAGCTGCAGGAGGGGCCCGGATCATGGCTCGGCTGCAGAGCTTGGAGCCCAGGCTGGGCCCAGGAGTGAGAGGATTGGGGAGCTGGGGGTATAGCAGAGGTTGGAGCCAAGAATTGGTTGGAGATGGAGTTATGCCACTTCCGCTTGGCGGCAGGGAAGCCCTCTCGCTTTTTTTTTTTTTTGCTCCGCCCCCCACATCCCAATATTTCATCTTTGACATCTGGTCACCCTAGCCTGATATGAAGGAGGATGTCTGGACCAAGGGGCCAGGGACTGGCCTTTGCTAGAGAAACCACTGTCAAGTTTTAGCCAATTAGGACAAGTCAGCAAATAAGAACAACCTCAGGTATCAGTAACTGCTACAGGTTGCAAATTCCTACATGCAACAGTTTCAGGCACTACACCTGCACAGCTCTCCTCCCCGGCTCTTCTCGGGCTCCTGCTCTCTCCTTAGCTCTGCCCCACTCTCACCCAGGCAGTTCCAGCTCACATGGAGGATGGGACTCCCTGGCCTGATGACTCCCTCATTACACTGTCTGGCCTGTCAGTGCAGCTAACTTGGAGCTTTGGCCTCTCCCCATTGTCCCTGGGGACTATCAGTCTCAGGGTCCTGATTTCCCATTGATCCTTCCCCCTTCTATTGGTGCTGGGAACTAGCCAACCAACCCCCTCCACACACACACACTAAGTTTTAGTAAAGGGCCAAGAGCCCCCTTACACAAGCAGCCCCATGAGGGTCACCGATGTGCAGAGAAGGCAGCACAAGCTGCTCCCATGGTGTAATGGGCAGCACTCAGGACTCTGAATCCAGTAATCTGAGTTCAAATCTCAGTGGGACCTTGTGTTGGCTTGTGGTCATAGGCGGCAGGTTATATACATTTGTGGTGCTCGTGCTCCAGGAATATTCAGGGCTGAGGGCCCTGATCCAGCAATATTTGGAGTTGGGTCTCTTCCCCTGGCCCCTGCCTGGCACCCCTCCCCTCTGCTGTGGTGCATCCCTGCCTGATAAAAAGCAGCATGTGCCTGTCCCCTGCCTGCTCCTGCTGCTGGAGTAGAGGGATTCTGGGAAGAACTGCTGCCCCAGAGTCCTAGTGCAGGCTGCCCTCAGCCTCTCCAACACCCCCAACCCTGAGCTCCCTCTGAACCCTGATACTCTGCCCCAGTCCTGAGCCCCCTCCTGCATCAGGAATCCCTCATCCTCAGCCCTACGCACCCTCCCAGAGGGTGCACTCCTTCCCACCCCCAGAGCCTGCACCTCTCACCCCTTCCTACAACCCTGCCGGATCCTGCACCCAGCACCCAAACTCCATCCTAGAGACTGAATCCTGCACCCTAATCCCCCCCAAACCCCCTCCCAGAGCCTTAGGCAGGTGGGGGTGGAGTTTGGGGGAGGGTTCTGGGCACCAGCAAAATTTCTACAAACTTGCCAGCCACCCATGCTTGTGGTAATGCCCCAGAGCTCAACTCCCCTGTCTCCAGCTGTGTAAGAGTGAATCTTTCTCCTCTTGCTGGGTGACTCACACCTCCGAGAGCCAAGTCTTTGGCAGGGATGGCCACAATGGGATAGGGCTCTAGAACCTGCTACCTTGATAGTTGGGATTCTTGCTGCTGCACCTGATATTCACAAGCTTGGCCCTTGTGCTTCCTACCACACGTTTCCTCTGGCCCACATGTCGCTTGAAGAAAGGAGTGCCAGCACTCGCATTAATAGTCAGGGCTTGGCAGGAGGAAGGAAGTATCCCGGGTTGGAGCCCCACACACCGTCCCTCCTCCGGGCACCTAGAGCAGAGGCAGCCCAGCTCTGTCCGCTGGATACCTCAGCAGAGTAGGTGAGTTCATGTAAATACAGTCTGGTCCCAAAGCCTCCCCCCAACCCTGGTCATCAGTGGCTGTCAAGGGAGAGCTCATTCACACCTTGCTTACAAATCATCATTTGAAATTCTAAGGTTGGCCAACACTGCCGAAGCCAATGCACCGACATTGTCAGCAAACACAACAGCTGGTTGAGGAAACCCGGCTTTGTCCAGACTTTCCAAACCTATTTGACTTTCTCAGGTACAAGTAGTTTTCATATGTTGCATCTGCTTTTAAAGTGTGTGTTAACGTTTCAATTTCCATTCAAATTTGCAACCAATGACAACATTGGCAGCGCTGCATGTAACTACCTGACCACTGAGGGAGGGGGTGTTGGGGAAAATCGGGGAAGGGGGTGTATAGTCCCCTTGCTGGGGGGCGTATAGGGAATGCCCAGTGTTACTGAATTGAGTCTCCTACTGCAGCACCTCAGTAGGTTACATCAGAGAGGAGCTGCAGTGTCTAGGCGGTGGGATGCCTGTGCCTTTAAGAGCCCAGCCCTGGGAAGTCCATGCTGAGAGGTGCTGCCTGTGAGAGGGGAAGTAAAAAAGCCCTCTGCTCCCCCCACCCATGTTTGCAAACACTGGAGTCTCAGCCCACCGGGATAACTGTTCCCCCTCGGCCCCTGCCTGTGCTGGGGTTTAACCCTCTGGCAGCGCCTCCCTCCGGGCTTAACTCTGGCTCCTTCCCACCTCCCTGACTTTGCCTTCAGTCCCTCTCCTAACTCTGCCTCCAGCTGCTTGACCCCCGCCCAGTCAATTTCCACCCCCTGCTCAGACTCTGGCCACCTACTCCTCTGATTTGCCCTCCTTTGCCCCTTTTTAATCCCTGTAAAAAGTAGTCGATGCTGTGTCCCATTCTCTGGAGGGAGGGCCGGGCGACTGGCCCCTGTCTGCGCAGTGCTCAAAGTGCCCCATGATCTTGTGGATGTTTGCTGAATGCTGCAGGGTCACCCGAAGGGGAGAGAGACGCGGTTAGGAGGTGATGCAGCCAAGGGTGCCTCACCCAACACTGAGATGCAGCCACCTCTGGGGTGATTTACACAAGTCAGCAAATGAATATGGAACAAGAAACACATTGAAAGGATCGAGGCAGCTGCAGGAGGTGGAGAAAACCAGAAAAAGCAGTAGCCCTGGATCCCAGCCCTGTCCCTCCCCCACTCTACCCCCTAATCTCCACTCCCCTCCCACATTTGAGGGGAGAACCCAGGAGTCCTGGTCCCCAGCCTTGCCCACCCCCATATTTTGATATGGCTCCATCCAACAGCTGCCCCCACAATTGCAGGGCAGTTCCATGGGGCACACCGGGGCCTCCCTCTTTGCACAGGATGGGCAATGCCAGTGCTCCAGGATGGGGAGAGATGATGCTAAGGGAGAAGCAAGCAGCAGACAGCTCCCATGACAGAGAAAGAAATGCTAGGGGGTGCTGTGCTGTGCTGCAAGGAGTGAATGGGGTTGGCAGGGAATGGGAGGATCTTCCCTCACAGCAGGTGCGTCTGTCTCCCTCCAAATTCCTCCCCAGCCCTACCCCAGCCCAAGCTAATCCCAGCCCAGCTACCAGGATTAAATTTGGCTTGGATTCCCCAGCTGCTGGGGGTGGGGCGCGGGGCTGGGAAGAATGAGCCTCTGCTCCTCCTTCCCCAGACACAGTTGCATGGGCACAGACCAAAGGAGCCTGCAGCACTGCTGCCTAGAGGAAACTGAGGCACCAGCCACTGACAGACACATCATGGCTCTCCTCATCCTCATCCTCTTTTCCATATAAAACCTGGCCAGGGGAGGGGGGGTAAACTCAAGGCAGTTGCATAGTTAACCTGTGGAACTCCTTGCAAGAGGATGTTGTGAAGGACAAGACTATAACAGTGTTCAAAAAAGAACTAGATAAGTTTATGGTGGATAGATCCATCAAGGGCTATTAGCCAGGGTGGGCAGGGATGGTGCCTGTAGCCTCTGTTTGTCAGAAGCTGGGAATGGGCAACAGGGGATGGATCGCTTGATGATTCCTTGCTCTGTTCATTCCCTCTGGGGCACCTGGCACTGGCCACTGTCAGAAGACAGGAGGATACTGGGCTAGATGGACTTTGCGTCTGAACCAGTCTGGCCGTTCTTATGTCTCCCTTGGAGCAGCAGTGACACCCAGTGGGCAGTCAGAGTAATGCACAGAAGGTGTTTTGCTTGGCGCAGCGGTGACACAGTGGCCAATCAGGGTAACACACAGAGTATGTTTCCCTTGGAGCAGCAGTGGCACCCAGTGGCCAATCAGGGTAATTAATGCACAGAAGGTGTTTCCCTTGATACAGCAGTGACACCCACTGGTCAGGTTGCGTAATGCAGAGCATGTGTCTGCCCTCTACAAGCAGGGACACCCACGGACCAGTCACGGTAATGCACAGAGTGTGTTTCCCACCAATCTGGGTAAGGCACAGAGCATGTTTCCCATGGAGCAGCAGTGACACTCAGTGACCTGCAGGGGTGGCGTCAGACTCTTCTCCTTTAGTGGGGGACTGAGGCTACATCTACACTACAGGATAAATTCGAATTAGCTTAAACCGATTTTTTAAAACAGATATTATAAAGTCGATTGTGAGCGTCCACACTAGGCACATGAATTCGGTGGTGTGCGTCCATGGTCCGAGGCTAGCGTCAATTTCTGGAGTAGTGCACTGTGGGTAGCTACTGTAAAATAATTAGGCCAATAACGTCGATTTGTGTCCACACTAATCCTAATCCGATATAGTAATATCGATTTTAGCGTTACTCCTCTCGTTTTCTAGGAGTACAGAAATCGATTTAAAGAGCCCTTTAAATTGATATAAAGAGCAGTGTAGTGTGGACGGGTGCAGCGTTAAATCGATTTAACGCTGTTAAAATCAGTTTAACAGCGTAGTGTAGACCAGGCCTGAGATGGGCTAGACAAAAAAAATTGGGGACCTGTGCGCCCCATCACCTGGCCTCACCCTTCACGGGGGCCATGCCTCTGTTCCTTCTCAGTTAAAGGCCAGGCTCATCTCGTCTCCCCCCAGCTAGGGTTTACAGCAATACAAACTTTATTAAAATAAAATAGTAAACACGGTTTACTTAAAATATTCTAAATCTGTCCAAATTTTAGTACTGAATCCAAAGTTCTCTTAAAGATCCCATCAGTAACCAAAACCTAAATGAAAAATTGAAACCAAAAACAAGGCTTAATTTAAAACCCAAACATTAAGAAAAACTTTGTTTCTAAAAATAAAAACTAACAAATGCTGTAAATTAATAATTTCAACATTTTATCAAAAAGTGTGCTACAGCAGAATGATAAAATAACATCAAATAAATAAGCATGACCTCTAAAACCTCCTATAAAGGAATTGAATCCTTGAATACTGGTCAAATCGTAATAAAATATGCAGAACTATGTCAAAACTGCTGTTGCAAGTCAGCCATTTGAATCCTGCAAATGTCAATAAAAAGCTACATTCCAGCTAAAAAAACCAAAACAACCCAATAAACCAAAATGGTCACAGCCTGAAACAAACCTACACAGAAGGAAAATTAAACCTGTACCAACACTGGAACAAACGATGCAAATTTCTAATTCTAACATATTGTTTCTCCCAGGAGTAAGGTGTTTTCCACCCCAGTAACCAGGCTGTCACTGCAGCTTTCCTTTCTCTAAATAAGATTTGTACCAAATATAAATTGCCCTCCAATTTCTCTAAGAGAAATTGAAATTGTATCTTTGCACTAATATCCCAAGTGTGCAAGTCCATCCCCTCAGAGCAGCCCCACACCCTGAGGCCAGGGGAGAATCCCAACTGGTTTGTGCATTTGTAACCCTGGGGCCTGAAGCTGATGAGAGAAAGGGGAGTGAGTTATCTTGGAGCTTTCCGATACCACCTGCGGGGAGCACAGGGATTTGACTGAGTGACATCCTGGCTAATTTTCACCTTGTTCTCCGCCAGCAGGCTCCGCTGAAGAGCTCGGGAGTGACTTGACCATGGCAGCACCCTATTTACATATTAAAAACTGGCATTTTGGGGCCAATGGGTTGAAATGTGAGTACTTTTGGGGTTGGGACTCACATGAGAAGGGATGTGGACAAATTGGAGAGAGTCCAGCAGAGGGCAATAAAAATGATTAGAGGACTGAGACACATGACTTATGAGAACCTACAGGCCAGGGTTAGGATAGAGAATTGGGTTGTGAATGCTCTGGAATGAGGCCAAGAAAAAGAAAACTGAGATACAAGAGAGAAATCAAGCTAGAGCAAAAACCAGAGAAGAAATGTGGGATTTGAGCTGCAGAGAGAAAAAAAACCCTCTTCCTGTCCCCTCTCACCAAAGCATCTAAGAACCAGATGAGAGACATCTCTCCCCCACTGCAACAACAATTCCACTTGACCTGGACTGAGGAAGGAAATCTTCTCCTTTACAGCACTAGCAGACCTGAGCTGAATCATGAATACCTCATCCCCTTCCTCCCTTCCTTCCTCTCTCCCTTCCTCCAATCTGTTGTTCCTGGGGTCGGAAACGGGAGGGGCTCCTCTCTTCTCCATTTGGGACATGGCGGGATGAGAGAAGTGACAGGGCGTTATGGGAAATAATTATTTGCCTGATTCATCTGCAAGTCCTAGTCCTTGTTAACCCAAACAAATGGTTTATCCTGCATGCTGATGCCAGTTTGGAGGAGGGTCTGGGAGCAGTCCCGTACCAGGAAGTGGAAGGAAATGTTAATCTGTAGGCTTTGCCAGCTGAAGACTGTCTGATAGCGAAACTCGCTATCCCATCCACCAGCTGCAGTTCTTGGGCTTGAAATGGGCCATCACTGAGAAATTTCGAGACTACTTGTGTGGTGCTCAGTTTCAGGTGTGGACAGAGAACAATCCACTGACTTATGTGTTAACAAGGGCTAAGCTGGATGCTACAAGGCAGAGATGGGTGGCTACTTTTGCTAGCCATAACTTCGCATTCAATACCAATGAGTTGGTATAAGAGGGAATGTGATTTATCAGGACCACCAATTCTTGGCTAGGGGGAGAATGTCAGCAGGGTAAGAATGAACTCTACCCTGATATCTGTTGGTGATCTGTTGTAAAGGCCTTTTGAGGCTGATGTCATTTGCATAGTTCCACCCAGCCTGGATTGCATGATGGGAGTGCTTGTCCAAAGGGTCATTTTGGCTGCTGTGGGATCCCCAGTCTCTTTCTTATTAGGACAGGGGTAATAAAGTGCAGTTATTCCAGTGATATGAATCAAAGACAGTAAAACGGAACTTAGCAGTTCATGATTTTGGGACTCACTCGAATCTACATAAAACTTATTAGGCAAGGCACATGGGTTCCAAAGGATAGTGAAATAAGAAAGATTGAAAAAGAATATTTGTGTTTAGTGCAATGGATTGTTTGTAAAATCTTTAAATGTGCTTTTTGTGTTCTTTGTATCTCTTTAGTTTAAAAAGAAAACTTTTTATAGCTTGAATACATATTAGGTTCTATACCACAGATATAAAATCATTAATAATTAAATGCAGTTTTTAGAGAAGCATGAGTTACTGAGTTTTAAACTTATTTCCACATTTAAAGTTGTAAACAACTCCCTAATGGGGGAAGATGTTCCTTACCACTCCAACAGCAAGGAAATTTTGCAGATTGGACTCCAGGAGATCAGCTCTGGGGCACAGCTTTTGTGACACACCAACGATCTCTGAAACCAGATTCTTAGTCACAGGTCAGCAGATGGGTTTATGCAAATACTGGACTCTGGGACCAGAGCTGGGAAGAGGGTGTCACAATTTTTGTGGCATATGCACCACTTTTGCTACCTCACTCCATAACACCACACACAACAGCCTTTTACTTCTCAGAACCAAAACATACCCTGAAAGAAATCAAACAGCATAAGCTTAAGGCAAACAACTGAAGCACTAACAACAACTCAAAGAGATTCAAAAACACTTCTGTCTTTACACACCAGGGACAGTAGGAAAGAAACCAGCAGGGACAAGCACCCGCCAGCAAGAACCAAACAAATAACCATCCCTACTACCCACTAGCTTTGGGTCTTTGGAACCCAGACCCCTTAATGGGTGAGTACTTTAGGGGAAGGGTGAAGCTCTCAGGCCTCAAATGCCAGGTATAGTTACTCTCTCCTTGATCCAGAACGAAGAGGAAAATACACTGCATTACTCCTGCCCCAATAAAAAAGAGAATGGGGATCCCACAGCAGCTGAAATGACCCTCTGGACAAGCACTCCCATCATGCAATCCGGGGTGGGTGGAACCATGCAAATGACATCAGCCTCAAAAGGCCTTTACAACAGATCACCAACAGATGGCAGGGTAGAGTTCATAGCGACCCTGCTTAAACTAGATTGTGGCAAAGATTAAAAAACATTGAACGTTCAAACTCACCAAACGCGGGTCAATCCATCCTCATCGTCGTATCCGCTTGTTATACTCCACACCTGAACAGAGCCCTCACATGGACAACACACCCTCCCAACTCAGTGTCTGTACGTTAACCTTTTACCCCCAGTTGGGGCTATTGCAGATTAGGTATTCCCTATGCCACCTGATCTTAAACCGAAGTTCGCACCCCCTGGGTAATCTGTACGTTGTTCCCTGATCACCAGAAACTTCTGCGCCTAAACGCTGTATCGTACACTTCTTTTTTTCTTTCAACGTCATCTTAATAAAATGTTGACATTTGTTTGAGATCCTGGCTCCTGCTCCTTTGCAAGGCGTGTGCGTTTGCTCCGGGTTTGAGTCTGCTAAGATAGCGAGGGGGGCCGACTGAGCCAGCGGCGCTTGCCTGCTGCAGACACGGATCCAAGGCTGAACCTCGTCCCCCACGAGCTGAAGGCTTAACTGAAAACAGTTTAAGAAGTGCTCCCATCTCCAGCACTCAGCTACCCAGCTGCCAGTGGGGTCCAAACCCCAAATAGATCCCTTTTACCCTGTAGACGCTGTAAAATCCTGTGACCAGGGCAGCTGCCTCGCAGCCTGTGCATCTGCCTGCCAGCGTGCGAGCGCGTAAGGCACTAATCTGGGTAGTGCCGGCTGGGTGGCAAGGGTGTGAAGAGCCAGCAGAGTGGTGCAGTGGAAGTGTGCTGGGCCCATAACCCAGCGGTCTATGGATCGACACCATCCTCTGCTACATGTGCGTTTGTTTCTTTTTCCTCTGGGCCTTCCAGTGAGGCGGTGACCAACAGAGCAGCAAGAGATGGCTGAGGTGGCGGCCGGCCAGAGAGCTCCCTGGCACCTCTGGCTGCCTGGGCTGAAGGCAAGAGGGAGGTCGGGGTGTGGCAAGGGCCTCCTGTCCCAGAATGAGGCTGCAGTGCTTCCTGCTCCCCTTTTCCCACCCACCCCGGCGGGTTGTGGGAGAACACTAGGGAGGCTCTCGGGCGCTGGGCAGCGCTGTGTGGCTGTCAGGGGAAAGGGCCGAGGCTACCGACTTGACCTGCCATTGACTCGCGTGGCTCTGCGCGCCGTCAGCCGGGGCGGGCCAGGCTGTGCACGTGACTCAGGCTTGGGCAGCATGGCCGCTCTTTCCTGACGAGGCATGAGGCAGGCCAAGAGCTGTGCACAGCCTACAGGAAAGTGGGAGGGAGGCGTCTTTCAGCCGGCGTGTCTCGTCCGCTTCTCCCTTGCCACTTGGGCGGAGGCGGGAAGGGAGCAAAATGTTCCCGGATGAAAGTTTTTGTGCTCGGCCTCAAGGATTAAGCCTGAGCCTCCGGCATGGCTGCTGGGAGACGGGTTTCTGAATGGCATCCAGCACGCTCTTTAGGCCACCAGCTGAAAGCACTGAGACCAAGAGGCAGCAAAATGGGACTTCTGAGGCTCCCCGCAGGCCTCGGGGAAGCAAGGAAGTAGCATGGGCTTATCACCATCCCTGTGGGGGCTTGAACCACCATCCTTTCGGTTAATAGCCAAACACGCTGACCCATTGCGCCACAGATGGGCAAAGCTGTATGGAGCCCATAAGTCGGGAATCACCTCAGGGTACGCTCTAGCATATGCATGCAGCTCTTAGACAAGCAACAGCAAGGAACTGGACTGGTATGCAGTGAAAGTTCTGTGGGAAGGAACCGAAAAGAGCACTGGGGCTGCGGTACAGCGCTTGCACATACTTTCTTTGGCCTGTTTTGCTGGAAGAGTTAGTAGGGCGAAATTTTTAGTCATAGGTCAGCAGGTGGGTTTATGCAAATACTGGACTCTGGGACCAGAGCTGGGAGGGGGATGTCACAATTTTTGTGGCACATGCACCACCTCTGCAACCAACCTTTGCTACCTCACTCCATAACACCACACACACACACACACACACACACACACACACACACACACACACAGAGCAGCCTTTTACCTCTCAGAACCAAAACATACCCTGAAATAGAGCGAATGGCATAACCCTAACCCTAAGGCAGTGGGGCTCTTCATGTTTCTGTGTTCCACACTTTGATTTCACCCATCACATATCAAGTGTGAACTTCTCAGGCACTAGAATAGCGTTAACATGGAGTCACAGACATTCTTCTTGGGCATTCTGACTCTATCTTGGCACCCAGGTGTTGAAGCAGCCGGGATTCTTTTCGTACGCTTAGAAGGCATGCTGTTTCCATGAAGACCAAGCAGCATCAGGGGTGGGGACAACAGTTTCTTCCTGACAGAGATTTTTATTCCTTTCCCCCAGAGCTCAAGCTGATGGGGGCAAGAGTTTGTGCATGTCTCTGCCTCCTCATGGGTGTGTGAAGGGGAGCAATCAACCAGGTCTTTTGTCCACGGATGAGCCACAGTGGCTTGTCTGATGTCTCAGTCAGGGCCTTCTCTTGTTGGAAAGGAGATGATGCCTCTTCTGGTAAACTAGCATTTCACACTTGATAATGCTTCTCTCCTGACTGGTGGCAGGGTGGCGGCAAGGGGGTTTACAGCTGTAGTGCAACGCTTATGGATCATTTTACAACATGGGCTACGGCTATTATAGGTGAAAATAATGCATGCAGCAACTCACGAGCTTGTCATAAAATCTAAACAGTAAACACATTTTTATGAATCTAATGCCTGTTTTAACAACACTAACAAACAGGTGAGCAAGACTAGTTTCCAGCCATGCATTTGTCACTTTTCAGTAAGGCCTAGGGGCCTTGGCATGAGCTGGCACCTGGTCTGCCAGTGTCAGAAGAGGATCTTCCCTCTCTTATCCCCAGGCGTCTGTACTGGTAGCAGTACTGTTCAACTTATTCATAAATCATCTGGGGAAAGGGTAACCAGTGAGATGGCAAAATTTGCAGATGATACAAAATTGCTCAGGATAGTTAAGTCCCAGGCAGCCTGCGAAGAGCCACAAAGAGATCTCACAAAACTGGGTGACGGGATAACCAAATGGCAGATGAACGTCAGTGCTGTTAAGTGAAAAGTAATGCACATTGGAAAACATAATCCCAACTATCCCTATAAAATGATGGGGTCTAAATTAGCTGTTACCACTCGAGAAAGAGATCTGGGAGTCATTGTGGATACCTCTCTGAAAACATCCACTCAATGTGCAGCGGAGTGTTGGGAATCATTAAGAAAGGGATAGGTAAGATGACAGAAACTATCATATCGCCTCAATATCAATCCATGGTATGCCCACATCTTGAATACTGCATGCTGATGCCGTCGCCCCAATCTCAAAAAAGATCTATTGGAATAGGAAAGATTCAGAAAAGGACAACAAAGATGATGAGGGGATATGGACCAGCTTCCGTCTAAGAAGAGATTCATAAGATTGGGACTTTTCATCTTGGAAAAGCGACGACTAAAGAGGGATATGACGGAGGTCTATAAAACCATGAACGGTCTGGAGAAAGTAAATAAGGAAGAGTTATTTATTCCTTCTCATAACACACGAACTAGGGGGTCACCAAATGAAATTAATAGGCAGCAGCTTTAAAACAAACAAAAGGAAGTATTTCTTCACGCACCACACAGTCAACCTGTGGAACTCTTTCCCAGAGGATGTTGTGAAGGCCAAGACTATAACAGGCTTAAAAAAAGCACTAGATAAATTCATGGAGGATAGGTCCATCTGTGGCGCATCGCCAGCGGTATCACTAGCTAACCTCAGTTTGCCAGAAGCTGGGCATGGGCGACAGGGGATGGAGCACTTGATGATTCCCTGTTCTGGTCATTCCCTCTGGGGCACCTGGCATTGGCCGCTGTCAGAAGACAGGATACTGGGCTAGGTCTTTAACTTTGATGGCTAGCTGGGAAGATGGTAAATCAGACAGAACCCCTTCAACAAACCTCTTCATTTCCTTGTTATTGCCTGACACACACACACAGGGCACTGCCCCACCTGACCAGCAGGGGTCACTGCCCCAATTGGGGGATATACAGAGGGTATTACCCCACAGGGATGCCAGGGATCAGTGCCTGCCATACCTGGCACAGGGGTAGAGGGGATAGGGCCACCAGATGTCCCGATTTTATAGCAACAGTCCCGATATTCGGGGCCTTTTTCTTATATAGGTGCCTATTATCCTCCACCCCATCCCAATTCTTCACACTTTCTATCTGGTCACCCTGGGGCCGGGGAAGGGGGCTATACAAAGGGCACTGCCATACTTGGCCATCAGTGCACATCCCTAGTGGGGGAGTGATACACACCGGAAGCAGGGCTCCTTGCAACAAAGGGCTTGGAAGATACCCTGGGCACTGCTTGACACAGCCACCCAGGCACCCTGCCACCTTGGGGGAGGTGAAGAATACACCTTGGGCACTGACTCCTCAGGCTACCAGTGGTCACAGGCCCAATGCAGGGGTTGGGGGGAGTAAATACACACAGGGACTGCCCCACCTGGGCCACACGAGTCACCGAGATGAGAGTGGGATACCCAGAGGGCCCTGCCCCAATGGCTGATATACATACAGGGCCCTGCCTCACCTACCCACCAGCACTCACCGGCACAATGGCAGTAGTGGGGTCACATAGACAACTGACCTCAGTTGCCACCAGGGGTCTCTGCAGCAATGCCAGGGGGGATACATGCCAGGCATTGCTGCCCCTCGCCACCAGGGGTCGCTGCAGCAATGCTAGTGGGGATACATGCCAGGCATTGCTGCCCCTCGCCACCAGGAGTCACTGCTCCTACAAGAAGGCACCTACAGGACACTCCCGTGCCTGGCCAGCAGGGGTCACTATCGCTGGAGAGGGGCTATGGGGAAGCAGAGAAAGAGCAACTAACTGCAGTGGGGAAAATCATAATCTCCTGGGGAGAAAGAACGGACTCCACTAGGACATCGCACCGACTCCAGCCAGCAGTTCGGGGCTTGAGCAGCTCCAGCTAGGGGCTGGGCGGAGGCAGGTGACCTCGGTTTCTGCGCTGAGCAGGCTGCTTTGGCAGCGAGGAGGGACAGGGAACCCCCCGGCCAGGGTGTTGCTGCCCAAGGAGGGGGAGATCTGCGGCACTCCTTGGAGTAGCTGGTTAAGCAGCCGCGAGCCACATGCTTCTCCCTGCCTGAGTTCTCCAGCAGCATATTACGCACAAGTGTGCGCTGGATGTAGGCACCAGTGTAACAACAGGGCCAGACTCTGCTGAGTGCTGCCTGTGAGAGACAGGGGCAGAGTCAGACGGGCAGATGGGGGCAGGAGATGACAGAGCCAGCGGCCATGAGCTGAACCCATCACAAGTCCAGCCTGTGACATCACCATCCGTCCCTACAGCTCTCCGTCTGTCCCGCTGTCTGTCCAACCCTCAACCCCTCATCCATCCCCAATGTATGCCACACACACCCCTTCACCCATCTGCCTCACACATTCATCTATTTCCTCATGCATCCTGCTGTCCCTATGATTGTCCCTGCAGTGCCCAGCACAAGGAAGCATAATGGACCCTGAGCGAGGCTTTTGGGTGATGCAGTAATGGAGCTAGCGGGTGAAAGGGGCATCTCTAATCCCAGCCCCACTTCTCCTCTGCCCAAAGCCATGACTGCGAGCCCACCCCTCTCAGTCTCAGACCTCACAGCCCCAAAGAAATTACTGGCCACTCACGCTGTGACCCAGTTACAGCAATAAGGTCTTCCCAAAGATAGGGGGTGGGAGGAGCAACCCCCTTATCCTGGCAGGCAGGACACATCCTTCCCAGTATGGCAGAGACCCTGCCCGTGGGCAGATAGACCCAGCTAAGACCATAGGAGACTGGGGGAGGGGGAGCAGAGGAAGAGAATGCAGGCAACTGAACATGACAGGTGTCCATGAAAGGAGAGACAGAGAGAGTTTGAGTGAAAGTTGGCCAACACAGAGAAAGAAACCTAGGAGGAAGAAAGAAACTCAGAACAGGGATCTCATGGATCCAACTTTCTGCTAGGGAGCACACACCACTCCTCGCAAGAGAGATGATCAGCCTTCACAAATGGCAACATCATCTCCCTTGAAGCCACAGCTAGTCCGGAAACCCACACCCAGGTAACAGGAAGTCCCTGCCTGGAGCCAGGAGGGCTGTGACCAGAGCCCTTCCCAAACCAGATACACATCTCACTGACAGAGACGGTTACTCTTGTCCCAGTTGGGCAGCTCTTGCCTGGCATCAACAGGATTCACGCTGTCACTGCTCTTGATCACTTTCCATCTCACCTCAGGGCTGGACTCCATCCTCGCGACTTCTTTTCCCTTGCTATGAAACACAACACAAGAGGAAAAGAAAAAGCAATGGTGGTGAGGCTCCTCTTCTCGCTACTCCCCCACCCCAGGGTTTTGGCTTCAACCCTCCTCCCATTCTGCCATCACAGCTACAATTAGAAATCTGAGCCCGGGCTCACACCTGCTTGTCTCCCCAATCCTAGGCCCTGTCCAGCATGTCTCCCTCCACAGAACTTACCTGGCCTCATCTTACACTCCATCTTCATATTGCTCTTCTCCTTCCCAGAGCTCCTGCTCTGCTCCTCAGACCTGTCTGTCCTCAGCTCTGCAGGCAGAGGGAAGGGGCATGATGGGGAACACACACGCCCCATTCCAGACACCACACAGCATCCACAGGGCTACCAACACCTCATCTTCGGCCAAAACCACACCCACCCGAGGGAGCAAAAAGCCTTTGTGAGCACTGCACACACAAGACAGGAAAAGATTAACACCCACACCCAGCTCAGCCAAAGTGGGAGCTTCCTGGCCACAGGTCCATGGGGTTCATGGATGCAGAAGTTTGCTGGGCTGTGGGGGTCCCTGAAGAACTAGCACAGCATGTGAATGAGTGACTGGGATGTATGTGGGGGCCTGACTGTGGGTTGGGGTGTCCAGGAGGACCTAAGGGAAGGGAATAGGGGGATAGGGATAGATAGAGGGAATGGAGTTACCAAGGTGCATTGTGGGAATGTGGGATTTAGAGAGCCCAGAGTGGATGGGTGTCAGCGGGTTGGACAACCCCACAGTGGTTGAAAAGGGGAACCTGGCACGTTTGGGTGTAGCAGAGATTGAAGATGAGGAACCTCACACCCTGGGGATGGACTGGGGGAGTGGGGGGATGGGAAAGTGGGGCCCAGCAATGAGAAATGGGTTGGAGGCAATTAGGGATGGGGCGCTGAGGACAATGATGGGTGGGGGAGGAGGAAGGTGGCGGGGCGCTGAGGACGGGAAGGAGGACATTGGGGATGGGGCAAGAGGAGGAGGTCGGTGTCAGGGTGCTGAGGATGGTTGGGGAGGAGGAGGTCGGGGGCGAAGGGAAAGGCCAGGTAGAGTGTACACGATGGCGGAGGGGATGCTGGGGGCTGAGGGATCACCACAGATGGGAGTGGGGCTGGCGAGAGGGTCACAACAGATGGGGGGACACTGGGGGGCAGGTCGGGGGGCTTGAAGGGGCTGCTGGATCCCTACAGCGGGAGAGGAGGGGGCGGTGCTGGCAGAAGAGTCACAATGGATGGGGGGACAATGGGGGGCAGGTTGGGGGAGGTTGAAGGCCCCCAGAGAGCTCCGGCAGTGTATGAAACAGCTCCGCGTAGGAACGTGGTGCGCCGCTTCGCCCATTTCACCCCCGCACAAAGCAGCTGATCGGCAAAGGTCGAGGACCGGGGTCGGGGGCGAAGCTCCCACCGCCAAAAGGCCGCCCGCCAACCCTGGCGCCGGGCAGGTCTGTGCGGGGCAGGTCAGTGCCGGGTCTGTCTCTGTCTGGTGACTTGATACATTTGTCTGCACCGCGGGGATGTTCCCAGTGCCCCTTGTTCGCTGGGGCTTTAACCCCCCGTCTGGGTGTGAGCTGGTTTCTGGGTGTGTCCAATGAGCCTTGTAACCGGCTCCTTGTCACTCCCCGAACTCCCGCTGTGCCCGGCCACCCAGCCCCGTCCTCCTTCCTCGGGTGAGCCCGGCTTTAACCCCCCCTGCAGTGCCAGTGTCACCCGCAGACAAACCTGCCACTGAACCGAATTATCCTCCACATTCCCCGAGCTCCGCCCTCCCCCAAAAGCCCTGCCCTGCCCCCCTCCTCCTGGGGTCCTGCCCCCACACTGCCCCTACCCCCGACGTCCTGGCCTCACATCACCTGTTCCCCTAATCCCTGCCCCATTCCCCAAAGCCCTGCCCCCCTCCTCCTGGGGTCCTGCCCCCACACTGCACCTACCCCCGACGTCCTGGGCTCACATCACCTGTTCCTCCTAATCCCTGCCCCATTCAACAAAGCCCTGCCCCTGCCCCCTCCTCCTGGGGTCCTGCCCCACACTGCCCTACCCCCGACGTCCTGGCCTCACATCACCTGTCCCCTAATCCCTGCCCCATTCCCCAAAGCCCTGCCCCCTCCTCCTGGGGTCCTGCCCCACACTGCCCCTACCCCCGACGTCCTTCCTGACCTCACTCACCGTTCCCCTAATCCCTGCCCCATTCCCCAAAAGCCCTGCCCCCCTCTTCCTGGGGTCCTGCCCCCACCCTGCCCCTTCCTCCAAGGCCACCGCCTTCGCATTGCCCCTTCTTCCCCAATACCCCACCTCCTATGCCCTTTCCCCCAATCCACACTCCTGCACTGTCCCCCGCCCCAAATACACCCCTCCCCTGCACCCTTTCCCAAGGACCCACCCCCGCCCTCACATTGCCCTTCTCCCGAGTTCCTGCCCTTGAGCTTCCCATTTCCCCCGAGAGCCTGACCCTGCACTGCCCTTCCCCCTGAGACCCTGCCCCACACCACCCATTCACCCGGGACCTCCACTCTCACATTCCCCGAGACCCCGCCCCTGCACCACC
>NC_066625.1:42037878-42114389 GCF_025201925.1 Gopherus flavomarginatus | reverse complement strand
GTGTTACTTAGGGTTTACTTGAATATGTTAAACTTAAAATCAAAACCTAATAAACAAAGACTAAAAACGTAGGGAAACAAAACTTAGCCTAGTTCCCTTGAAACTTAAAGTTTCAGAACAAGTACAGCCTACTGCTAGTACATAGAGAGAGAGTGGAGGACGTAAGTCACAATGATAGAGCAAAGTGCTCTAGCGAGGTGGCTTACCTCTTTTATAGGGCACAAGGGCCGGAAATCCTTCCTCCTATGCCCAAATTTCATTCCTCACCCACAAAACATTAGGGTACATTTACTTCATAGACTAGTATGTTTGTGCTTGTTGATGACATGTACATATGCACATAAGTTAACTTGTAGTGTACCTGTTAAATCTGTGGGTACAACACTGAAAAAACTCTATGCCATTCTCCATTGTCGACTGGTCTAAGTAAAGGTCTTGGACAGGCATGGGTACTTATCTATTTAAGTAACATGAGAAAGGTCGATTTTCCTCTCCGAGTAAAAGGTCACAATATAGATATGCTAACTTTGCCTTAGCTTAACATACAGGATATGGCCTCTAGGTTCTCGTAAGTCATGTGTCTCAGTCTCCTAATCATTTTTATTGCCCTCTTCTGGACTCTCTCCAGTTTGTCCATATCCCTTCTCATGTGGGTCCCAACCCCAAAAGTACTCACATTTTACCCCATTGACCCCAAAATGCCAGCTTTTAATATGTAAATAGGGTGCTGCCATGGTCAAGTCACTTCCGAGCTCTCCAGTGGAGCCTGCTGGCACAGAACAAGGTGAAAATTAGCCAGGATGTCACTCAGTCAAATCCCTGTGCTCCCTGCAGGTGATATCGGAAGGCTCCAAGATGGATCATTTCCCTTTCTCTCGTCAGCTTCAGGCCCCAGGGTTACAAATGCACCAGCCAGTTGGGATTCTCCTCTGGCCTCAGGGTGTGGGGCTGCTCTAAGGGGATGGACTTGCACACTTGGGATATTAGTGCAAAGATACAATTTCAATTTCTCTTAGAGAAATTGGAGGGCAATTTATATTTGGTACAAATCTTATTTAGTGAAAGGAAAGCTGCAGTGACAGCCTGTTTACTGGGGTGCAAAACACCTTCCTCCTGGGAGAAACAAGAAGTTAGAATTAGAAATTTACATCGTTTGTTCTAGTGTTGGTACAGGTTTAATTTTCCTTCTGTGTAGGTTTGTTTCAGGCTGTGACCATTTTGGTTTATTGGGTTGTTTTGGTTTTTTAGTTGGAATGGAGCTTTTAATTGACATTTGCTGGATTCAAATGGCTGACTTGCAACACCAGTTTTGACATAGTTCTGCATATTTTATTACGATTTGACCAGTATTCAAGGATTCAATTCCTTTATAGGAGGTTTTAGAGGTCATGCTTATTTATTTGATGTTATTTTATCATTCTGCTGTAGCACACTTTTTTGATAAAATGTTGAAATTATTAATTTACAGCATTTATTAGTTTTTATTTTTACAAACAAAGTTTTTCTTAATGTTTGGGTTTTAAATTAAGCCTTGTTTTTGGTTTCAATTTTTCATTTAGGTTTTGGTTACTGATGGGATCTTTAAGAAAACTTTGGATTCAGTACTAAAATTTGGACAGATTTAGAATATTTTAAGTAAACCGTGTTTACTATTTTATTTTAATAAAGTTTGTATTGCTGTAAACCCTAGCCGGGGGGAGAGGAGATGAGCCTGGCCTTTAACTGAGAAGGAACAGAGGCATGGCCCCCGTGAAGGGTGAGGCCAGGTGATGGGGGGCACAGCTCCCCAATTTTTTTTGTCTAGCCCATCACAGGCCTGGTCTGCACTACGCTGTTAAACTGATTTTAACAGCGTTAAATTGGTTTAACGCTGCACCCGTCCACACTACACTGCTCTTTATATCAATTTAAAGGGCTCTTTAAATCGATTTCTGTACTCCTAGAAAACGAGAGGAGTAACACTAAAATCGATATTACTATATCGGATTAGGATTAGTGTGGACGCAAATTGACGTTATTGGCCTCATTATTTTACAGTAGCTACCCAGAGTGCACCGCTCCAGAAATTGACGCTAGCCTCGGACCATGGACGCACACCACCGAATTCATGTGCCTAGTGTGGACGCTCACAATCGACTTTATAATATCTGTTTTATAAAATCGGTTTAAGCTGATTCGAATTTATCCTGTAGTGTAGATGTAGCCTCAGTCCCCCACTAAAGGAGAAGAGTCTGATGCCACCCCTGCAGGTCACTGAGTGTCACTGCTGCTCCATGGGAAACATGCTCTGTGCCTTACCCAGATTGGTGGGAAACACACTCTGTGCATTACCGTGACTGGTCCGTGGGTGTCTGCTTGTAGAGGGCAGACACATGCTCTGCATTACGCCACCTGACCAGTGGGTGTCACTGCTGTATCAAGGGAAACACCTTCTGTGCATTAATTACCCTGATTGGCCACTGGGTGTCACTGCTGCTCCAAGGGAGACATAAGAACGGCCAGACTGGTTCAGACACAAAGTCCATCTAACCCAGTATCCTCCTGTCTTCTGACAGTGGCCAGTGCCGGGTGCCCCAGAGGGAATGAACAGAGCAGGGAATCATCAAGCGATCCATCCCCTGTTGCCCATTCCCAGCTTCCGACAAACAGAGGCTACAGGCACCATCCCTGCCCACCCTGGCTAATAGCCCTTGATGGATCTATCCACCATAAACTTATCTAGTTCTTTTTGAACCCTGTTATAGTCTTGCCCTTCACAACATCCTCTTGCAAGGAGTTCCACAGGTTAACTATGCAACTGCCTTGAGTTTACCCCACCTCCCCTGGCCAGGTTGTATATGGAAAAGAGGATGAGGATGAGGAGAGCCATGATGTGTCTGTCACTGGCTGGTGCCTCAGTTTCCTCTAGGCAGCAGTGCTGCAGGCTCCTTTGGTCTGTGCCCATGCAACTGTGTCTGGGGAAGGAGGAGTAGAGGCTCATTCTTCCGAGCCCCACGCCCCACCCCCAGCAGCTGGGGAATCCAAGCCAAATTTAATCCTGGTAGCTGGGCTGGGATTAGCCTGGTATGGGGTAGGGCTGGGGAGGAATTGGGAGGGAGACAGACGCACCTGCTGTGAGGGAAGATCCTCCCATTCCCTGCCAACCCCATTCACTCCTTGCAGCACAGCACCCTCTAGCATTTCTTTCTCTGTCATGGGAGCTGTCTGCTGCTTGCTTCTCCCTTAGCATCATCTCTCCCCATCCTGGAGCACTGGCATTGCCCATCCTGTGCAAACAGGGAGGCCCCGGTGTGCCCCATGGCACTGCCCTGCAATTGTGGGGGCAGCTGTTGGATGGAGCCATATCAAAATATGGGGGTGGGCAAGGCTGGGGACCAGGACTCCTGGGTTCTCCCCTCAAATGTGGGAGGGGAGTGGAGATTAGGGAGTAGAGTGGGGGAGGGACAGGGCTGGGATCCAGGGCTACTGCTTTTTCTGGTTTTCTCCACCTCCTGCAGCTGCCTCGATCCTTTCAATGTGTTTCTTGTTCCATATTCATTTGCTGACTTGTGTAAATCACCCCAGAGGTGGCTGCATCTCAGTGTTGGGTGAGGCACCTTTGGCTGCATCACCTCCTAACCGCGTCTCTCTCCCCTTCGGGTGACCCTGCAGCATTCCGCAAACATCCACAAGATCATGAGGCACTTTGAGCACTGCGCAGGCAGGGGCCAGGCGCCCAGCCCTCCCTCCAGAGAATGCGCCACAGCATCGACTACTTTTTACAGGGATTAAAAAGGGGCAAAGGAGGGCAAATCAGAGGAGTAGGTGGCCAGGGTCTGAGCAGGGGGTGGAAATTGACTGGTCGGGGGTCAAGCAGCTGGAGGCAGAGTTAGGAGAGGGACTGAAGGCAAAGTCAGGGAGGTGGGAAGGAGCCGGAGTTAAGCCCAGAGGGAGGCGCTGCCAGAGGGTTAAACCCCGGCACAGGCAGGGGCCGAGGGGGAACAGTTATCCCGGTGGGCTGAGACTCCAGTGTTTGCAAACATGGGTGAGGGGAGCAGAGGGCTTTTTTATTTCCCCTCTCACAGGCAGCACCTCTCAGCATGGACTTCCCAGGGCTGGGCTCTTAAAGGCACAGGCATCCCACCGCCTAGACACTGCAGCTCCTCTCTGATGTAACCTACTGAGGTGCTGCAGTAGGAGACTCAATTCAGTGAAACTGGGCATTCCCTATACGTCCCCCAGCCAGGGGGCTATACACCCCCTTCCCCGATTTTCCCCAACACCCCCTCCCTCAGTGGTCAGGTAGTTAAATGCAGCGCTGCCAATGTTGTCATTGGTTGCAAATTTGAATGGAAATTGAAACGTTAACACACACTTTAAAAGCAGATGCAACGTATGAAAACTACTTGTACCTGAGAAAGTCAAATAGGTTTGGAAAGTCTGGACAAAGCCGGGTTTCCTCACCCAACTGTTGTGTTTGCTGACAATGTCGGTGCATTGGCTTCGGCAGTGTTGGCCAACCTTAGAATTTCAAATGATGATTTGTAAGCAAGGTGTGAATGAGCACTCCCCTGACAGCCACTGATGACCAGGGTTGGGGGGAAGCTTTGGGACCAGACTGTATTTACATGAACTCACCTACTCTGCTGAGGTATCCAGCGGACAGAGCTGGGCTGCCTCTCCTCTAGGTGCCCGGAGGAGGGAAGGTGTGTGGGGCTCCAGCCTGGGGCTCTTCCTTCCTCCTGCCAAGCCCTGACTATTAATCCGAGCGCTGGCACTCCTTTCTTCAAGCGCCATGTGAGCCAGAGGAAACGTGTGGTAGGAAGCACAAGGGCCAAGCTTGTGAACATCAGGTGCAGCAGCAAGAATCCCAACTATCAGGGTAGCAAGTTCTAGAGCCCTATCCCATTGTGGCCATCCCTGCCAAAGACCTGGCTCTCGGAGGTGTGAGTCACCCAGCAGGAGGGGAAAGATTCACTCTTACACAGCTGGAGACAGGGGAGTTGAGCTCTGGGGCATTACCACAAGCATGGGTGGGTGGCAAGTTTGAAGAAATTTTGGTGGTGCCCAGAACCCGCCCCCAAACTCCACCCCCACCTGCCTAAGGCTCTGGGAGGGGGTTGGGGGGGATTAGGGTGCAGGATTTAGGCTTTAGGATGGAGTTTGGGTGCTGGGTGCAGGCTCCGGCAGGGTTGTAGGAAGGGGTGAGAGGTGCAGGCTCTGGGGGTGGGAAGGAGTGTGTGGGAAGGGGTGCACCCTCTGGGAGGGAGCGTAGGGCTGAGGATGAGGGATTCATGATGCAGGAGGGGGCTCAGGACTGGGGCAGAGTATCAGGGTTCAGAGGGAGCTCAGGGTTGGGGGTGTTGGAGAGGCTGAGGGCAGCCTGCACTAGGACTCTGGACTCTGGGGCAGCAGTTCTGCCCAGAATCCCTCTACTCCAGCAGCAGGAGCAGGCAGGGGACAGGCACATGCTGCTTTTTGTCAGGCAGGGATGCACCACAGCAGAGAGGAGGGGTTCCAGGCAGGGGCCAGGGGAAGAGACCCAACTCCAAATATTGCTGGAGCAGGGCCCCCAGCCCTGAATGTTCCTGGAGCACGAGCACCACAAATATATATAACCTGCCGCCTATGACCACAAGCCAACACAAGGTCCCACTGAGATTTGAACTCAGATTACAGGATTCAGAGTCCTGAGTGCTGCCCATTACACCATGAGAGCAGCTTGTGCTGCCTTCTCTGCACATCGGTGACCCTCATGGGGCTGCTTGTGTAAGGGGGCTCTTGGCCCTTTACTAAAACTTAGTGTGTGTGTGTGTGGGGCGGGGGGGTTGGTTGGCTAGTTCCCAGCACCAATAGAAGGGGGAAGAATCAATGGGAAATCAGGACCATAAGACTGATAGTCCCCAGGGACAATGGGGAGAGGCCAAAGCTCCAAGTTAGCTGCACTGACAGGCCAGACAGTGTAATGAGGGAGTCACCAGGCCAGGGGGTCCCATCCTCCATGTGACCTGGAACTGCCTGGGTGAGAGTGGGGCAGAGCTAAGGAGAGAGCAGGCGCCCGAGAAGAGCCGGGAGCAGAGCTGTGCAGGTGTAGTGCCAGAAACTGCTGCATGTAGGAATTTGCAACCTGTAGCAGTTACTGATACCTGAGGTTGTTCTTATTTGCTGACTTGTCCTAATTGGCTAAAACTTGACAGTGGTTTCTCTAGCAAAGGCCAGTCCCTGGCCCCTTGGTCCAGACATCCTCCTTCATATCAGGCTAGGGTGACCAGATGTCAAAGATGAAATATTGGGATGTGGGGGGCGGAGGAAAAAAAAAGGGGGGGAGGGCCTCCCTGCCGCTAAGTGGAAGTGGCATAACCCCATCTCCAACCAATTCTTGGCTCCAACCTCTGCTACACCCCCAGCTCCCCCATCCTCTCACTCCTGGGCCCAGCCTGGGCTCCAAGCTCTGCAGCCGAGCCATGATCCGGGCCCCTCCTGCAGCTCCCGGGCAAGGGGTGAACCAGGCAGCTCCTAGCAGCAGCGTGTCCGCCCCACTTGTGTCTCCACCCCCATGCCACCTGGGCCCTGCCTGCTCCGTGCTGCCCCCACCCCAATGCGCTGCCCGCAGGCTGCAGGGCTGGAGCAGCTTCTGTGCTGCGCTTCTGGCCATGGCCATGGCCAGTGTGCAGACCCGCGGGGGATGGGCACAGCCTTCCCTCTCCAGGTCTGCAAAGGAAATGTAAAGCGGCCGTTCCTGCGGGAGTAAGGCGCTGCCATCCCTCCCTAGCTCTGCCAGAGGACTGGGCAGCAGCAGTATTAGCAGGGGCAGGGTGCTTGATTGTTTCACCGGCTCTGCGAGGGGACTGGTGAGTGGCCGTTCCTGGGCGCGTGGTGTGCTAGGTTCCTTCCTAGCTCTGCGACGGGAGTGGGGAGGGGCCGATACTGTGGGGGTGGGGCACTGGGTTCCCTCCCCAGCTCTGCCAGGGGCCTGGGGAGCAGCCCTTCCTGCGGGATTAGGGCGCTCCCTTCTCTCACTAGCTCTGCGAGACCACTGGGGAGCAGCCCTTCCTGAGGGATTAGGGCGATGCCTTCTCTCCCTAGCTCTGCGAGACCACTTGGCAGCGGCCCTTCCTGCGGGATTAGGGCGCTGCTTTCTCTCCCTAGCTCTGCGAGACCACTGGGGAGCGGCCCTTCCTGCGGGATTAGTGCGCTGCCTTCGCTGCCTAGCTCTGCGAGACGACTGAGGAGCGGCCATTCCAGTGGGATTAGGGCGCTTCCTTCTCTAGCTAGCTCTGCGAGACCACTGGGGAGCGGCCTTTCCTGTGGGATTAGGGCGCTGCTTTCTCTAGCTAGCTCTGCGAGACCACAGGGGGGCAGCCCTTCCTGCGGGATTAGGACGCTGCATTCTTTCCCTAGCTCTGTGAGACCACTGGGGAGCGGCCCTTCCTGCTGGATTAGGGCGCTGCCTTCCCTCCCTAGCTCTGCAAGACCACTGGGGAGTGGCCCTTCCTGCCGGATTAGGCCGCTGCCTTCCCTCCCTAGCTCTGCGAGACCACATGGGAGCGGCCGTTCCTGCGGGATGAGGGCGCTGCCTTCTCTTCCTAATTCTGCGAGACCACTGGGGAGCGGCCCTTCCTGCGGGGGCGGGGCGCTGGCTTCCCTTCCCAGCTCTGCCAGGGGCATGGAGAGCAGCCCTTCCAGCGGTATTAGGACGCTGCCGTCTCTCCCTAGCTCTGGGAGACCACTGGAGAGCGATCGTTCCTGCGGGATTAGGGCGCTGCCTTCTCTCCCTAGCTCTGCGAGACCATTGGGGAGCAGCCCTTCCTGCGGGATTAGGGCACCGCCTTCTCTCCCTAGCTCTGCGAGAACACTGTGGAGTGACCGTTCCTGCGGGATTAGGGCGCTGCCTTCTCTCCCCAGCACTGCCAGGCAACTGGGGAGCCGCCTTTCCTGCGGGATTAGGGCGCTGCCTTCTCTCCCTAGCTCTGTGAGACCAATGGGGTGCGGCCCTTCCTGCGGGGTTAGGGCGCTGCCTTCTCTCCCTATCTCTGCTAGACCACTCGGGAGCGGCCCTCCCTGCAGGATTATGGCGCTGCATTCTCTCCATAGCTCTGCGAGACCACTGGGGAGCAGCCCTTCCTTCGGGATTAGGTCGCAGCCTTCTCTCCCTTGCTCTGCGAGACCATTGGGGAGCAGCTCTTCCTGCCGGATTACGGCGCTGCCTTCTCTCCCTAGCGATGCGAGAGCACTGGGGAGCGACCGTTGGTGCGGGATTAGGGCACCGTCTCCTCTCCCTAGTTCTACGAGACCACTGGGGAGCGGCCCTTCCTGCAGGATTAGGGCGCTGCCTTCTCTCCCTAGCTCTGCGAGACCACTGGGGAGCGGCCCTTCCTGCGGGATTAGGGCGCTGCCTTCTCTCCCTAGCTCTGCCAGGGGCCTGGAGAGCAGCCTTTCCTGCGGGATTAGGACGCTGGCTTCTCTCCGTAGCTCTGCGAGACCACTGGGGAGCGGCCCTTCCTGCGGGATTAGGGCGCTGCCTTCTCTCGCTATCTCTACCAGACCACTGGGGATTGGCCCTTCCTGCGGGATTAGGTTGCCGCCTTATCTTCCAAGCTCTGCGAGACCACTGGGGAGCGGCCCTTCCTGCGGAATTAGGGCACCGCCTTCCCTCCCTCGCTCTGCGAGACCACTGGGGAGCGACCGTTGCTGCGGGATTAGGGCACCGCCTCCTCTCCCTAGTTCTACGAGACCACTGGGGAGCAGCCCTTCATGCGGGATTAGGGCGCTGCCTTCTCTCCCTAGCTCTGCGAGACGACTGGGGAGCAGCCCTTCCTGCGGGATTAGGGCGCTGCCTCCATTCCCTAGCTCTGCGAGACCACTGGGGAACAGCCTTTCCTGCGGGATTAGGGCGCTGCCTTCTCTCCCTAGCTCTGCGAGACCACTGGGGAGCAGCGGTTTCTGCGGGATTATTGCGCTGCCTTCTCTCCCTAGTTCTGCGAGACGACTGGGGAGCAGCCCTTCATGCGGGATTAGGGTGCTGCCTCCATTCCCTAGCTCTGCGAGACCACTGGGGAGCAGCCTTTCCTGAGGGATTAGGGCGCTGCCTTCTCTCCCTAGCTCTGGGAGACTACTGGGGATCGGCCCTTCCTGCGAGATTAGGGCGCTGCCTTCTCTCCCTATCTCTGCGAGACCACTGGGGATCGGCCCTTCCTGCGGGATTAGGGCGCTGCCTTCTCTCGCTAGCTCAGCGAGACCACTGGGGATAGGCCCTTCCTGTGGGATTAGGGTGCTGCCTTCTCTCCCTAGGTCTGTGAGACCACTGGGGAGCAGCACTCACTGCGGGATTAGGGCGCTGCCTCCTCTCCCCAGCACTGCGAGACCACTGGGGAGCAGCCCTTCCTGCGGGATTAGGGCACTGTATCCTCTCCCTAGCTCTGCGGAACCACTGGCGAGCAGCCCTTCCTGCGGAATTAGGGCGCTGTATCCTCTCCCTAGCTCTGCGAGACCACTGGGGAGCAGCCCTTCCTGCGGGATTAGGGCGCTGCCTTCTCTCCCTAGCCCTGCGAGACCACTGGGGAGCAGCCCTTCCTGCGGGATTAGGGCGCTGCCTTCTCTCCCTAGCTCTGCGAGACCACTGGGGAGTGGCCCTTCCTGCGGAATTAGGGCGCCGCCTTCTCTCCCTAGCTCTGCGAAACCACTGGGGAGCGGCCCTTCCTGCGGGATTAGGGCACTGCCTCCTCCCCCCAGCTTTGCGGGACCACTGTGGAGCAGCCCTTCCTGCGGGATTACGGCGCTGCCTCCATTCTCTAGCTCTTCGAAACCACTGGGGAGCAGCCTTTCCTGCGGGATTAGGCGCTGCCTTCTCTCCGTAGCTCTGCGAGGCCACTGGGGAGCAGCCGTTCCTGCGGGATTAGGGCGCTGCCTTCTCTCCCTAACTCTGCGAAACGACTGGGGAGCAGCCCTAACTGCGGGATTAGGGCGCTGCCTCCATTCCTTAGCACTGCGAGACCACAAGGAAGCAGCCCTTCCTGCAGGATTAGGGTGCTGCCTTCTCTCCCTAGGTCTGTGAGACCACTGGGGAGCAGCACTCACTGCGGGATTAGGGCGCTGCCTCCTCTCCCCAGCTCTGCGGGACCACTGGGGAGCAGCCCTTCCTGTGGGATTAGGGCGCCTTATCCTCTCCCTAGCTCTGCGGGACCACTGGGGAGCAGCCCTTCCTGCGGGATTAGGGCGCTGTATCGTCTCCCTAGCTCTGCGAGACCACTGGGGAGCAGCCCTTCCTGCGGGATTAGGGCGCAGCCTTCTCTCTCTAGCTCTGCGAGACTACTGGGGAGTGGCCCTTCCTGCGGAATTAGGGCGCCGCCTTCTCTCCCTAGCTCTGCGAAACCACTGGGGAGTGGCCCTTCCTGCGGGATTAGGGCACGACCTTCTCTCCCTAGCTCTGCGAGACCACTGAGGAGCGACCGTTCCTTCGGCATTAGGGCGCTGCCTTCACCCCTAGCTCTGCAAGACCACTGGGGAGCGGTCCTTCCTGCCGCATTAGGGCGCTGCCTTCCCTCCCTAACTCTGCGAGACCACTGGGGAGCTGCTGTTCCTGCAGGATGATGGCGCTGCCTTCTCTCCCTAGCTCTGCGAGACCACTGGGGAGCAGCCCTTCCTGCGGGATTAGGGCGCAGCCTTCTCTCTCTAGCTCTGCGAGACTACTGGGGAGTGGCCCTCCCTGCGGAATTAGGGCGCCGCCTTCTCTCCCTAGCTCTGCGAAACCACTGGGGAGTGGCCCTTCCTGCGGGATTAGGGCACGACCTTCTCTCCCTAGCTCTGCGAGACCACTGAGGAGCGACCGTTCCTTCGGCATTAGGGCGCTGCCTTCACCCCTAGCTCTGCAAGACCACTGGGGAGCGGTCCTTCCTGCCGCATTAGGGCGCTGCCTTCCCTCCCTAACTCTGCGAGACCCCTGGGGAGCTGCTGTTCCTGCAGGATGAGGGCGCTGCCTTCTCTTCCTAGCTCTGCGAGACCACTGGGGAGCGGCCCTTCCTGCGGGGGGCGGGGCGCTGGTTTCCCTCCCGAGCTCTGCCAGGGGCATGGAGAGCAGCCCTTCCAGCGGGATTAGGACGCTGCCTTCTCTCCCTAGCTCTGCGAGACCACTGAGGAGCGGCCCTTCCTGCGGGATTAGGGCGCTGCCATCTCTCCCTAGCTCTGCGAGACCACTGGGGAGCAGCACTCCCTGCGGGATTAGGTCGCTGTATCCTCTCCCTAGCTCTGCGAGACCACTGGGGAGGAGCCCTTCCTGCGGTATTAGGCCGCTACCTTCTCTCCCTAGCTTTGCGAGACCAGTGGAGAGCGGCCGTTCCTGCGGGATGAGGGCGCTGCCTTCTCTTCCTAACTCTGTAAGACCACTGGGGAGCGACACTTCCTGCCACATTAGGGTGCTGCCTTATCTTCCTAGCTCTGCGAGACCACTGGGGAGCGGCCCTTCCTGCAGCATTAGGGCGCTTCCTTCTCTCCCTAGCTCTGCGAGAACACTGGGGAGCGGCCCTTCCTGCAGGGGCGGGGCGCTGGCTTCCCTCCCCAGCTCTGCCAGTTGCATGGAGAGCAGCCCTTCCAGCGGGATTAGGACGCTGCCTTCTCTCACTAGCTCTGCGAGACCACTGGGGAGCGGCCCTTCTTGCGGGATTAGGGCACTGCCATCTCTCCCTAGCTCTGCGAGACGACTGGGGAGCAGCCCTTCCTGCGGGACTAGGGCGCTGCCTCCATTCCCTAGCTCTGCGAGACCACTGGGGAACAGCCTTTCCTGCGGGATTAGGGCATTGCCTTCTCTCCCAAGCTCTGCGAGACCACTGGAGAGCAGCCCTTCCTGCGAGATTAGGGCGCTGCCTTCTCTCCTTAGCTCTGCGTGACCATTGGGGAGCAGCCCTTCCTGCGGGATTAGGGCACGGCCTTCCCTCCCTAGCTCTGCAAGACCACTGGGGAGCGGCCGTTCCTGCGGGATTAGGGCGCTGCCTTCTCTTCCTAGCTCTGCGAGACGACTGGGGAGGAGCCCTTCCTGCGGGATTAGGCCGCTACCTTCTCTCCCTAGCTTTGCGAGACCAGTGGAGTGCGGCCGTTCCTGCGGGATGAGGGCGCTGCCTTCTCTTCCTAACTCTGTAAGACCACTGGGGAGCGACACTTCCTGCCGCATTAGGGTGCTGCCTTATCTTCCTAGCTCTGCGAGACCACTGGGGAGCGGCCCTTCCTGCGGGATTAGGGCACGACCTTCTCCACCTAACTCTGCGAGACCACTGGGGAGCGGCCCTTCCTGCAGGATTAGGGCTCTTCCTTCTCTCCCTAGCTCTGCGAGAACACTGGGGAGCGGCCCTTCCTGCAGGGGCGGGGCGCTGGCTTCCCTCCCCAGCTCTGCCAGGGGCACGGAGAGTAGCCCTTCCAGCGGGATTAAGACGCTGCCTTCTCTCACTAGCTCTGCGAGACCATTGGGGAGCGGCCCTTCCTGCGGGATTAGGGCGCTGCCATCTCTCCCTAGCTCTGCGAGACCACTCGGGAGCAGCCTTCCTGTGGGATTAGGGCTCCGCCTTCTCTCCCTAGCTCTGCGAGACGACTGGGGAGCAGCCCTTCCTGCGGGATTAGGGCGCTGCCTTCTCTCCCAAGCTCTGCGAGACCACTGCAGAGCAGCCCTTCCTGCGAGATTAGGGCGCTGCCTCCTCTCCCTAGCTCTACGACACCACTGGGGAGCGGCCGTTCCTGCGGGTTTAGGGCATGACCTTCTCCACCTAACTCTGCGAGACCACTGGGGAGGGCCCTTCCTGCAGGGGCGGGCGCTGGTTTCCCTCCCCAGCTCTGCCAGGGGCACGGAGAACAGCCCTTCCAGCGGGATTAGGACGCTGCCTTCTCTCACTAGCTCTGCGAGACCATTGGGGAGCGGCCCTTCCTGCGGGATTAGGGCGCTGCCTTCTCTCCTTAGCTCTGCGTGACCACTGGGGAGCAGCCCTTCCTGCGGGATTAGGGCACTGCCTTCCCTCCCTAGCTCTGCAAGACCACTGGGGAGCGGCCGTTCCTGCGGGATTAGGGCGCTGCCTTCTCTTCCTAGCTCTGCGAGACCACTGGGGAGCGGCCCTTCCTGCAAGATTAGTGCGCTTCCTTCTCTCCCTAGCTCTGCGAGACCACTGGGGAGCGGCCCTTCCTGCGGGGGCGGGGCACTGGCTTCCCTCCCAATCTCTGCCAGGGGCATGGAGAGCAGCCCTTCCAGTGGGATTAAGACGATGCCTTCTCTCCCTAGCTCTGCGAGACCACTGGGGAGCGACCGTTCCTGTGGGATTAGGGCGCTGCCTTCTCTCCCCAGTACTGCGAGACAACTGGGGAGCCTCCCTTCCTGCGGGATTAGGGCGCTGCCTTCTCTCCCTAGCTCTGCGAGACCAATGGGGAGCGGCCCTTACTGCGGGATTAGGGCACTGCCTTCTCTCCGTAGCTCTGCGAGACCACTTGGGAGCAGCCCTTCCTGCGGGATTAGGTCGCAGCCTTCTCTCCCTAGCTCTGCGAGACCACTAGGGATCGACCTTTGGTTCGGGATTAGGGCACCGCCTCCTCTCCCTAGTTCTACGAGACCACTGGAGAACGGCCGTTCCTGCGAAATTAGGGCGCTGCCTTCTCTCGCTAGCTCTACTAGACCACTGGGGATCGGCCCTTCCTGCGGGATTAGTTTGCTGCCTTCTCTTCCTAGCTCTGCGAGACCACTGGGGAGCGGCCCTTCCTGTGGGATTAGGGCGCTGCCTTCTCTTCCTAGCTCTGCGAGACCACTGGGGAGCAGCTTTTCCTGCAGGATTAGGGCGCTGCCTTCTCTCCCTAGGTCTGCGAGACCACTGGGGAGCGGCCCTTCCTGCGGGATTAGCGTGCTGCCTCCTGTCCCTAGCTCTGCGAGACCACAAAGAAGCAGCCCTTCCTGCGGAATTAGGGTGCTGCCTTCTCTCCCTAGGTCTGCGAGACCACTGGGGAGCGGCCCTTCCAGCGGGATTAGGGCCCTGCCTTCTCTCGCTAGCTTTACTAGACCACTGGGGATAGGCCCTTCCTGCGGGATTTGGGCACCGCCTTCTCTCCCTAGCTCTGCGAGACGACTGGAGAGCGGCCGTTCCTGAGGGATTAAGGCGCTACCTTCCCTCCCTAGCTCTGCGAGACCACTGGGGAGCAGCCGTTCCTGCGGGATTATGGCACTGCCTTCTCTCCCTAGCTCTGCTAGAAGACTGGGTAGCAGCACTTCCTGCAGCATTAGGGCGTTGCCTCCATTCCCTAGCTCTGCGAGACCACTGGGGAACAGTCTTTCCTGCGTAATTAGGGCACTGTCTTCTCTCCCTCGCTCTGCGAGACCACTGGGGAGCAGTCGTTCCTGCGGGATTAGGGTGCTGCCTTCTCTCCCTAGCTCTGCGAGACGACTGGGGAGCAGCCATTCCTGCGGGATTAGGGCGCTACCTCCTTTCCCTAGCTCTGCGAGACCACTGGGGAGCGTCCCTTCCTGCGGGGCCGGGATGCTGGCCTCCCTCCCCAGCTCTGCCAAGGGCATGTTGTGAAGCCCTTCCTTCGGGATTAGGACGCTGCCTTCTCACCCTAGCTCTGCGAGACCACTGGGGAGCGGCCCTTCCTGCGGGATTAGAGCTCTGCTTTCTCTCCCTAGCATATTGTGGGGCGATGCGGGTGCCCATAGCGGTGCCACTGATCTGGAGATATATATTGTCATCAAATTTGAAATAGTTGTGTGTGAGGATAAAGGCACAGAGCTCAGCAGCCAATTGTGCTGCGCCATCATCAGAGATTCTGTTCCTCACAGCTTGTATTTCATCTGTGTGTGGGATGTTCGTGTAGAGAGCCTCTACATTCATGGTGGCTAAGAGGGTTTTTTCTGGAAGGTCACCAATGCATTGTAGTTTCCTCAGGAAATCAGTGGTGTCACAGAGATAGCTGGGAGTGCTGGTGGCATTGGGTCTGAGTAGAGAGTCCACATATCCAGACAGTCCTTCAGTGAGAGTGCCAATGCCCGAGATGATGGGGCATCCATTATTTCCAGGTTTGTGGATCTTGGGTAGTAGATAGAATAACCCTGGTCGGGGCTCTAAGTGTATGTTGATTTGTTTCGGTGTTAGTGTAGGGAGTGTCCTGGGTAGATTTTGCAGTTTCTTAGTGTATTCCTGAGTGGGATCTGAGGGAAGTGGCCTGCAGAATTTGGTGTTGGAGAGTTGTCTGGCAGCCTCCTTTTGGTAGTCAGACCTGTTCATGATGACAACAGCACCTCCTTTATCAGCCTCTTTGATGTCTGGGTGGTTTCTGAGGCTGTGGATGGCATTGCGTTCTGCACGACTTACGTTATGAGGCAAGCAATGTTGTTTTTCCACAATTTATGCCTGTGCACGTCAGCGAAAGCATTCAATGTATAGGTTCAGACTGTCATTTCGACCCTCAGGAGGAGTCCATGTGGAGTTCTTCTTCTTGTGCTGTTGGTGGGAGGGTATTTGTGTATCAGTGCGCTGTTCAGTGTTGTCCTGAAAGTATTCTTTGAATCAGAGACGGCGAAAGTAGGCTTCCAGATTGCTGCAGAACTGTATCATGTTGGTAGAGGTGGCAGGGCAGAAAGAGAGTCTCCGAGATAGGACCGGCTTTTTCTCTGGGCTGAGTGTGTAGTTGGATAGATTGACGACATTGCTGTTTGGGTTGGGGGTACCACGGTTGTGGCCCCATGAGGCAGGTAGGAGTTTAGACAGCATACAGTCGAGATGAGAGTGGGATACACAGAGGGCCCTGCCCCAATGGCTGATGTACATACAGGGCCCTGCCTCACCTACCCACCAGCGCTCAGAGGCGCAATGGCAGTAGTGGGGTCACATGGGCAACTGCCCTCAGTTGCCACCAGGGATCTCTGCAGCAATGCCAGGGGGGATACATGCCAGGCATTGCTGCCCCTCGCCACCAGGAGTCACTGCTCCTACAAGAAGGCACCTACAGGACACTCACGTTCCTGGCCAGCAGGGGTCACTATCACTGGGGGGGGGTATGGGGAAGCAGAGAAAGAGCAACTAACTGCAGTGGGGAAAATCATAATCTACCAGGGAGAAAGAACGGACTCCACTAGGACATCTCACCAACTCTGGCCAGGCTGGATACCAGCAATTCGGGGCTGAAGTAGCTCCAGCTAGAGGCTGGGCGGAGGCAGGTGACCTCGGTTTCTGTGCTGAGCAGGCTGCTTTAGCAGCGAGGAGGGACAGGGAACCCCCCGGTCAGGATGTTGCTGCCCAAGGAGGGGGAGATCTGTGGCACTCTTTGGAGTAGCTGGTTAAGCAGCCATGAGCCACATGCTTCTCCCTGCCTGAGCTCTCCAGGAGCACATTATGCACAGGTGTGCGCTGGATGTAGGCACCAGTGTAACAACAGGGCCAGACTCTGCTGCTTGCCCAAAGTCCCCAGGAAAAGGAAAACAACCAGCAGTGGAACCAATAGGAAACCCAGCAATGGAACTCAGGAGTCCTGGGGGTGTGCTATGGTGACCAGATGTCCCAATTTTATAGGGACAGTCCGAATTTTGGGGTCTTTTTCTTATCTAGGATCCTATTACCCCCCACCTCTTCCCGATTTTTCACACTTGCTGTCTGGTCACCCTAGAGTGTGCAGATGTGTGGGTCCCAGCTGCTCCCTGCCCCCCTCACTGAAGCAGATGTGCAGGGTTACTGCCCTGGGAAGTGCAGGGCACCAGTGGATGTGGGGTTGGCTGGAGGTAGGGTCTGGCTTCAGGCAGGGCAAGGGCTGCGGGGCTGGCTGGCTTCAGGCAGGGGGGTGCATCAGGGGTTGGCTGGAGACAGGGCAGGGAGGATGCGGCTGGTTCAGGCAAAGCAGAAGGTGCAGGGCTGGCTGGAGACAGAGGCTGACTGCGGGCAGGGCAGGGCAGGGGCTGCAGGGCTGGCTGCAAGCAGGGTGTGGGGCAGGGCCGGTGCAAGGATATTTCATGCCCTAGGCTAAATTTCCACCTTGCACCCTCCTCCCCCCCGCCCTGAGGCGCCCCACCCGTGGAAGCTCCCCCCTCCACCCTGAGGCTCCCCTCTTGTGGCACCTCCCCTGCTCTGCCCTGCGGCACCCCCCTCGCCCCAGCTCACCCTTGCTCCGAGCATGAGCACCCCGAGCATGCCGTGGCCGCTTCACTTCTCCCACCTCCAAGGCTTGCGGCGCCTAAGCCTGCCAGGCAGTCAAGCACCCTCCTCTGAGCCACAGCAGCCCTGACAGTTGACAATAGAGGCACCTTAACCCCTGAGTTCCTTCAATGTGTCCCCCTCCGGGGTCCAGCTCCGATCACCAGATACTCGGGGTATGTCTATACCACCTGCCGAATCGGTGGGCAGCGATCGATCCAGCGGGGGTCGATATATCGCATCTAGTGTAGATGCAATACATTGAGTGCTCTCCCATCGCCTGCTGTACTCCAGCTCGGTGAGAGGCGCAGGCAGAGTCTACGGGGAGCTGCAGCAGTCAACTCACCGTGACTGTGACATTATAAGTATAATCTAATATCTCATTGAAAGGTGACAGAGCCAGAAAGAGTTAATTAACTCACCTCACCGACTGACCTGTCCCGTGGGTGAACCTTAAAAGCTGGTTAACAAAATATGTAAATGAACAGAGCTCTGAAATGTAAGTCTGCAGTGTTAGAGGTAGAAGGGGAGGTGTTTGCTCAGGTCTTGTGATGTCAGCAAACAAGTCTTGTCTATTGCTATAGTTTTAATTCAAAGAGCAAAGAAAGAATATTAACATTTATGATGATACTTGAGTGTAATAGTATTATTGTCTGTGTCTCTCTGAAGGTTGTGGTAATCTGTATCTGAACTGTTTGATGGATGTACTAATTGCCAGGATGTTTGGAAGAAGAGTTAAGCCTATTGTTTTCTCAGGCTGAAAGGCTGCTGGAAATGTATAAGAACCTAGGACACGATCCTTCTTCATCTCAGATCTGCTTTGGGTTTCAACAAGGGGAAACCTTAAGCCACAAGGATTGAGATCCCCAGTCATTGACTGGAGCCAGCCTGAATATGGACATTGGATTATAACCTATGGGCTATTTCTAAAAGGACTTTTGGCAACTACAAGCTCATCTCTACTGTGTATCTGAACCTCAAAAATTGAATTCAAGTCTATACGTCTATTAATCTTTTAACCAACACTCTCTCTCTTTTCTTTTCTAATAAATTTTAGCTTAGTTAATAAGAATTGGCTATAGCATGTATTTTAGGTAAGATCTAAGTCATAATTGAACCTAGTTATGTGGCTGATCCTTTGGGATCGGAAGAATCTTTTCTTTTATATGATGAAGTAAGATTTTCAGGAATCATCATCATATCTAAGAGGTGTGTCTGGACGGAGGGCTGAGGCTGGGTACTTTAAAGGAACTGCGTGGTTTAAACTTCTAAGTAACCAGTGAGGTACTACAGAAGCTGTTTTGTGCTGGCTTAGTAAATCTAAGTATTGAAATAACCACCAGCATTTGGGATTTGTCTGCCCTGTTTTGTTTGCAATTCACTCTGATTGAGTGAGCTGAGCTGGCTCCCACGGGCAGCACCGTCACACCTACATCCAGGCTGCAGGGGTCCGGGGGATCTTAGGGGCCTTGGGGTGCACAGATACCTACGTCCAGGCCATAGGGGTCCCTGGGGGGCTTAGAGAGTTTGGCGGGGACACAGATACCAATCTCCATGCTCTAGGGGTCCCAGGGGGGCTTAGAGGGTTCGTGGGGGGCACATATTCCTACATCCAGGCTGTAGGGGTACCAGGGGGGCTTAGGGGGTTAGTGGGGGGCAAAGATAATTCGTCCAGGCTGGAGGCATCCTGGGAGTCTTAGGGGATTTGTGGGGGCCAAAGATACCTATGTCCAGGCTGTAGGGGTACCAGTGGGTTTTAGGGGTTCGGGTGGGCACAGGTATGTATGTTCAGGCTGTATCGGTCCCAGGGGGAGTTAGAGGTTTCGTGAGGGGCACAGATATCTACGTCCAGATTGTAGATGTCCCGGGAGGGGGGGGTTGGGGGGTTGTGGGAGTGCAAATACCTATGTCCAGGCTGTAGGGGTTCCTGGGGGCTTAGAGGGTTTTTGAGGGGCACATATACCTACGTGCACAATGGAGTGTCCCAGGGGTCTTATGGAGTCTATATGGGGTACAGATACCAATGTTCTGGCTGTATATGTCCCTGGGGGGCTTAGGGGGTTTGTGGGGGGCACAGATACCTAAGTTTAGGCTGGAGGGGTCTCTGAGGGTCTTAGGTGTTTGGTGGGAGGCACAGATACCTATGTCCAGGCTGCAGAGGTCCCGGAGGGGCTTAGGGTCTGTCACGGAGTGTGAGGGAGTCCGGTCCTGCACCCCTCTTCCTGGGACTCACAGTGACTCTCAGCCAGCCAGTAAAACAGAAGGTTTATTGGGCAACAGGAGCGAAGGATACAGCAGAGCTTGGAGGCACAAGCAGGACCCCACAATCAAGTCCTTCTAGGGGTTCAGGAAACTTACTTCCCAGTTTGGGAATCCCTGAATTCCAACCACCGAGACTAAAACGGAAACTGAACTAACCCAACTCCCTCCAGCCAGCCCCTTCCTGTGTCCAGCTTCCCAGGCAAAGGTGCTGACCCCTCCCCCCACCTAGCTCAGGTTACAGGCTGAGCACGTGTCCAGTCCTAAAGTCACCCCCTGCTCTCCCATCCCCCACACAGACAGTCCCTACTCCATCACAGTAATGCAGAGAGCATTTCCCGCATGGAGCAACAGTGACACCGTGTGGCCACGCAGGGTAATGCACAGAGCATTTCCCTTGGAGCAACAGTGGCACCGTGTGGCCACGCAGGGTAATGCACAGAGCATTTCCTGCATGGAGCAACAGTGACACCATGTGGCCATGCAGGGAAATTCACACAGCATTTCCTGGATGGAGCAATAGTGATACCATGTGGCCATGCAGGGTAATGAACAGAGCATTTTCTGCATGGAGCTACAGTGATACCATGTGGCCACGCAGGGTAATGCACAGAGCATTTCTCTCATGGAGGAACAGTGACACCATGTGGCCACGCAGGGTAATGCACAGAACATCACGCCTATGTCGAGGCTGTAGAGATCCCTGGGCGGCTTAGGGTCGTGGGGGGCACAGATAGCTACGTCCAGGCTGGAGACGTTCTGGTGGGCATTAGGGGCTTCATGAGGGGCACAAATATCTACATCAGGGCTGGAGAGGTCCCTGGATGTCTTAGGGGGTTGTGGTGAGCATAGATACATACGTCCAGGCTGTAGTGGTCCCTGGGGGTTTAGGGAGTTGGTAAGGTTCACAGAAACCTACGTATGGTCTGGAGGGGTCCCTGGGGGACTTAAGGGGTTGTGGTTGCGCAGATACCTACGTACCGGTTGGAGGGGGCCCTGGGGAGCTTAGGGGGTTTGTGTGGCATACACCTAGCTACAACCAGGCTGGTGGGTGCCCTATGGGTCTTAGAAGGCTGGTGGGGGCAGAGATACCTATGTAGAGACTGGAGAAGTCCTGGGGAGGGCTTTGGGGGTTCCTGGAAGTCACAAATATCTACGTCCAGGCTGGAGGAGTTCTGGGGGTATTAGGGAGTTGTGGGGGGGCACAGATACCTATATCGAGGCTGTAGGGGTCCTGGTGTTGCTTTGGGGCATTTTGGGGTACAGATACCTACTTCCATGCTGTAGGGGTCGCTGGGAGGATCAGTGGGCTCGTGAGGGTGCACAGATATCTACGTCCGGGCTATAGGGATCCTGGGGGGGCTTAGGGGTTTGTAAGGGGCACAGATACATTCATCCAGGCAAGAGGGGTCCTAGGGACCTTAGGGGGTTCATGCTGGGCACAGATACCTGCGTCTAGGCTGGAGGGGTTTTGCGGGTCTTAGGAGGGTTGTGTGGGCACAGATACCTATGTCGATGCTGGAGGGGTCCTGTCATGTCTTAGCGGATTCGTGGGGTCAGAGATACCTACATCTAGGCTGGAGGGGTCCCGGGGGGATTAGGTGTGTTGGTGGGGGGAACAGATACCTACATCCTGATGGTAGGTGGCTCTGGGTAGCTTAGGCGGTTTTTGTCGGTCACAGGGAGTGGGCTCCTTGGGTGAGCCAGAAACACCAATTGCATCTTCTTCTCTTTTAACAGTTGAATAGTAGAGCTGGTTGTTGAATTTCTTAATAACTGAAGATCCAGGGTCCAGAGCTGAAGTCATTAAAGTGCTGTGTTAACTAGGGAGGGAGTTTGAAACTATATTGCAGAGCAGCTGATGGAGAAGAGCAGTTTGTGGGACACTTGGAATGGCTCACGGAGTGAAGTAAGCTAAGCAGTTTTTGGAGACAGCTGGAGCAGATCACAGGTTGGCTGGTGGAGCAGAGCAGCTGGTGCACTGAGCTGAGCAGTTCGTGGGGAAGGTAGAAGCAAAATCCCACGGAGAGGCAGGGCAGTCAGCAGTGGACAACGTAAGGTGCCCCTTTCTACCCAGGCTGGCAGGGGGAAAAACCCTGCAGATAGACTCTTGAACTCTGGGGCATTCAGGGATTTCTGGGGGTCACAGATACCTACGTGCAGACTGGAGGGGTCTCAGAGGGCTTAGGAGAATTATGGGGGTCACAGATACCTACGTGCAGACTGGAAGGGTTCCAGAGGGCTTAGGAGATTTATGGGGGGCACAGATACCAACATCTTGGCTGTAGGGATTCCCGTGGGGATTAGGTGGTTTATGGGGGGCACAGATACCAATGTCCTGGCTGTAGATGTTCCTCCACGGTGGCCCCAGGGCTGGAAGAGCTCCCACTCCCTTCTATTACCTGGGGGCTGCAGCAGGGGGCACAGAGCTTGTCTGGTCTCACTCCTTTACCCCTGCCCCGCTGTGGCCCTGACACCAGAGAAGCTCTGTGCCCCTGCTGCAGCCTCTGGGCCGTAGCAGGGAGTGGGAGCTCCTCCAGCCCTGGGGCCACTGTGAGGGAGACTTTTCCACGGGGACCCAATTTGGCCAGGGCCCCTCCGGGACCCCGACAGCCTGGATGTAGGGTTATGTGCGACCACAGCCCCTCTATGCACCCCAGGAACATCTACAGCCAGGACATAGGTATCTGTGCCCCCTGAACCCGCAAAGCCCGCTAGGGACCTTTACAGCCAGTATGTTGGTATCTGTGCCCCCTATAAATCTCCTAAGCGCTCCAGGACCCCTCCAGTCTGCATGTAGGTATCTGTGACCCCCATAATTCTCCTAAGCCCTCTGGGACCCCTCCAGTATGCACGTAGGTATCTGTTACCCCCAGAAATCCCCGAATGCCCCAGGATCCCCTACAGCCTGGACTTAGGTATCTGTGACTCCAACGAACCTCCTAAACCACCCAAGACCCCTCCAGCTATGACGTAGGTATCTGTTCCCCCCTCAGCCCCCAATCCCCTCGGGACCCCTAGACCCTGGACGTAGGTATCTGTGTCAGCCCCGATCCCTTAAGCACTCCCATTCCCCCTTTAGCCTAGACTTAGGTATCTGTGCTCCCACAACCCCCCTAAACGTCCCAATGACCCCTTCAGCCTGGACGTAACTACCTGTGACCCCCACGAACCCCCTAAGCCCCCAGGCATCCCTACAGCCTGGACACAGGTGTCTGAGCACCGCACGAACCCCCTAAACTCCTCGGGACACATCCAGCCTGGATGTATCTGAGCCCCCAGTGAACCGCCTAATCTCCTCGGGACACCGACAGCCTGGACCTAGGTATCTGTGCCCCCCACAAACCCTCTATACCCCCCAGGACCCCTCCAGCCTAGATATAGGTATCTGTAACCCCACAGCCCCCCTGGGACTCCTACAGCCTGGAGGTTCGTATCTGTGCCCCCCATGAAACCCCAACCCCACTGCCCCCTCCAGCCTGGACATAAGTATCTGTGCACCCCATGAACCAATAAGCACCTGTAGGGACGCCTACAGCATAGATTTAGGTATCTGGGCCCCCCAAAAAACCCCTAAGCCCCCCAGGGACCCCTTGAGCCTGGACGTAGGTGGAACCGTTCTGCCAGGCTGAACTGATAGCAGCAAGGACTGGGTTCAATATATAGGGGTCCCTTCCCTACAATGTAATGCAAACGAGCTCGAGCCCCCACCCAGTGACATGGGAAAATTTTACATATGCACCCCTAGGTGCCTCAAAGAGGCAATACTTCCCCTCTTGCAAGCATAGAGTCTGGTTGTAGCAGAAAATGTTTAATAACGTGAGATAAACAACATAGCATTAAATTGGGAAAACACCTCCACTAGGCTGTGTCCTTTTCCCTCGGCTCATGAGTCCAGCAATCCCCAAATCACCCCAAGGCTCCAAAGTCCAATATCTCCAATGTTTCAAGAGTCCAGCAACCCCAAAATCACCCTATAGTCCCATAGCCCCAGAGTTCAAGAGTCTATCTGCAGGGTTTTTCCCCCTGCCAGCCAGAGTAGAAAGGGGCACCTTATGTGGTTCACTGCCGACTGCTCTGCCTCTCCATGGGATTCTGCTTTTGCCTTCCCCACAAACTGCTCAGCTCGGTCCACCAGCTGCTCTGCCAGCCGACCTGTGTTCTCCTCTAGCTGTCCCCCAAAACTGTAGCCTCACCTCATTCCGTGGGCCACTCCAACAAACTGCTTCTGTCTGCCAAACACTGTGTTCTGCAATACAGTTTAAAATTCCCCCAGAAGCTAACACATTTTTTCAGTGATTTCAGCTCAAGAACCTAGAACTTCAACTCTTAAGAGAATCAAAAATCAACACTGCTACTCAACTGTTAAAAGAAAAAAAAAGTGCAATTGGTCATTCTAGCTCACCCAAGGAGCCCACTCCCTTGTCTAGCGAGTTCCACTCAATTGGTGGTGAGAATCACTATCTCAAAGCAGTTTCACAGTTCCTCATCCACACAATCAGGGTGACAACACTCCACATCTCATGCCCCAACAACAAATAAACGGGATACCACAGCTGCCAAAGCAACCATCCCAGGCTGCCGTGGCCGTGTCAGGCGGGGTGGGTGTACCTATGCAAAGACGATCAGCCCCTGAAATTCTTTTCCACACTCGCCATAATTCACCACCAGATGTCAGGGTAGAGTTCATCCTGCTTCTGCTTACATAGATATCTGTGACACCCCACCATAACCCCCTAATCCCACCGGGACCCATCTATCCTGGATAAAGGTATCTGTGCTTCCCACAAACCTCTAAGCCCCCCAGGGAACCCAGAAGCCCGGATGTAGGCATTGTATGCCCCACAAACCCCCTAAGACCCACAGGAGCCCTCCAGCCTGTAGGTAGGTATCTGTGACCCCCCCAGAGCGACACAAAGACCCTCGGGACCCCTACAGCATGGATGTTTGTATCTGTGATCCCCACAAACCGCCTAAGCTACCCAGTGCCCCCTACAATCGGGACATAGGTATCTGTTCCCCCCCAACACACTTAATCCCCCCCAGAACCCCTCCAGCCTAGACGTAGGTATCTCTGACCCCACAAATCCCCTAAGCCACGACGGGACCCCTCCAGCATGGATATAGATATCTGTGCCCCCACAACCCTCCTAAGACCCCCCAAACGCCTCCAGCCTAGACGCAGGTATCTGTGTCCCCCATAACCCTCCTAGGCCATGATGGGACCTCTCCAGCCTCAACATAGTTAACTGTGCCCTCACAACCCCCCTAAGTCCCGCGGAATGCCTCTAGCCTAGACGCAGGTATCTGTGCCCAACACGAACCCCCTAAGGCCCCCAGGACCCCTCTTGCCTGCATGAAGGTATCTGTGCCCCCCACAAACCCCTAACCCCCCCCCGATCCTTATACCCTGGACATAGGTATCTGTGCACCCTCATGAAACCACTGATCCTCCCAGCGACCCCTACAGCATGGACGTAGGTATCTGTACCTCAAAATGCCCAAAAGTAACCCCGGGACCCCTAGAGTCTCAAAATAGGTATCTGTGCCCCCCACATCTCCCTAATACCCCCAGAACCCCTCCAGCCTGGATGTGGATATTTGTGACCTCCAGGATATTTGTGCCCCCCCCAAGCCTCCCCAGAACTTCTCCAGCCTGGAAATAGGTATCTCTGCCCCCAACAAGCCGCCTAAGACAAATAGGGGCCCCACTAGCCTGTTTGTAGGTGTGTGTATGCAGCACAAACACCCTAAGCTCCCCAGGGCCAACTCCAACTGGGACATAGGTATCTACACAATCACAACCCCTTAAGTCCACCAGGGACCCCTCCAGACCATACATAGTTTCTTGTGCCCCTCACCAACTCCCTAAAACCCCAGGGACCACTACAGCCTGGACCTATGTATTTGTGCTCACCACAACCCCCTAAGCCGTCCAGGGACCTCTCCAGCCCGGAAGTAGATATTTGTGTCCCCCATGAAGCCCCTAATCCCCACCGGAATGCCTCCAGCCTAGACGTAGCTATCTGTGCCCCCCATGACCCCTCAGCCCCCCCAGGGATCTCTACAGCCTCTACGTAGGTGTCATGCTATGTGCATTGCCCTGAGTGGCCACACGGTGTCACTGTTGCTCCATGCAGGAAATGCTCTGTGCATTACCCTATATGGCCACATGGGGTCACTGTTGCTCTATGAGGGAAATGTTCTGTGCATTACCCTGCGTGGCCACACGGTGTCACTATTGCTCCATGCGGGAAATGCTCTGTGCATTACTGTGAGGGAGTAGGGACTGTCTGTGTGGGGGATGGGAGAGCAGCAGCTGACCTTAGGACCGGACACGTGCTCAGCCTGTAACCTGAGCTAGACAGGAGGGAGGGGGTCAGCACCTTTGCCAGGGAAGCTGGACACAGGAAGGGGCTGGCTGGAGGGAGTTGGGTTAGTTCAGTTTCGGTTTTGGTCTGGGTGGTTGGAATTCAGGGAATCCCAAACTGGGAACTAAGTTTCCTGAAGCCCCAGAAGGACTCGATTGCGGGATCCTGCTTGTGCCTTCAAGTTCTGCTGTATCCTTCGCTCCTGTTGTCCAATAAACTTTCTGTTTTACTGGCTGGCTGAGAGTCACTGCGAGTCCCAGGAAGAGGGGTGCAGGACTGGACTCCCCCACACTCTGTGACAGACCCTAAGCCCCTCCGGGACCCCTGCAGCCTGGATGTAGGTATCTGTGCCCCCCACCAAACACCTAAGACCCTCAGAGACCACTCCAGCCTGAACTTAGGTATCGGTGCCCCCCACAAGCCCCCTAAGCCCCCCAGGTACCTATACAGCCAGGACATTTGTATCTGTGCCCTATAGGGACTCCATATCCCCGAGAGTCTGGTCTCCAAACAGATGAGAGTTTTCAGGATCTGGTTCCCCATCAGGGGATCGGAGACGGATGGGATGGGAGCAGAGTCCGAGAGAGCAAGAGGATCGTGAGAGAGAGCAAGAGCCTGAGGAAAAGCTGCAGGAGAAACAGTAGCAGCATGGACTGGCGATGGTGGAGAGGAGAGACATAGGGGGCTGCCAAGGGGTCAGTGGGGAGACACGCCTGGGATAGCGAGACCCTGGGACAGAGAGAACTGTGGTGGTGCAGCCGCAGATGCTGAAGGGCTGTGGGACCTGGGTCAAGGTCTCCAGAGTGAAGCCCCCCATCCTGCATATGGCCTGGGTCCCTGTGCAGACCCAGGAGGGGTCTGGCTGCCTGGTCGTTGGGGTTCTCCAGGATATTGGCTGGGAGGCCCTGTTGGGAGGTGACTGTGTCTCTGTGGGACAGGATCCAGGCCCTGCTCCTGTAACGGCCGAGGGTTTGAATTCAAATACAGGGAACCAATTGGGTAAGACGGAAATGGTCAATGAAAATGCAAATGACCTGGCTGTCCGGGAGGAGGGGCTGCTGGGCTCAGGATACCTGCCTACCTGTAACCAGCCCCCTGGGGCTGAGTGGGAGGGAGAGATGCTCCCCGCCGCCCTGCACACCGGAGAGGGGGCTCACGCTGGCTCTGATACTGTGACCAAAGCAAGGAGCTCGCTGCCTGCCCCCACTCGAACCGCCACTCCCTAGGCCCACCCCCGGGCGGGGAAGGAAGCCAGCACCCCGCCCCTGCTGGAACCGCCATTCCCCAGTCCCCTTCCAGAGCTGAGGAGGGAAGCCAGCGCCTCGCCCCTGCTCAAACCGCCGCTTCCCGCTCCCCTCCCAGAGCTGGGGAGGGAAGGTAATGCCCCGCCCCCGCTCGAGCAGCCACTCTCCAGGCCCCTCCCAGAACTGGGGAGGGAAGCCAGCGCCCCGCCAATGCTCGAACAGCCACTTCCCGCTCCCCCCCCAAGAGTTAGGGTGGGAATACATCACCTCTCCCCTGCTGGAACCGCCACTCCCCACGCCCCTCCCAGAGCTGGGGAGGGGATCCAGCGCCCTGACCCCACTCGAACTGCCACTCCCCAGACCCCCCACAGAGCTGGAGAGGGATCCAGCACTCGGCTGCCACAGGAACCGCCACTCCCACGCCCCTCCCAGAGCTGGACATGGAAGCCCCCTCTCCCACAGGAACCTCTCCTTGCAACCTCTCCTCATGGACTGTACTGCATTGAGGTTGGCCAGCTCCCTTGGTCTCTGAAAGGAGGGATCTTTCTGCAACTCGGCCTGCAACTCAGCAGCTGGGACATGGATGGGGACCTGCTGTGTCTCGTTGGCTGTGTCTGAGGCCGCAGCCTCTCTGAGCCGTGTCCCTGGGCGTTCCCTCCCCAGCAGGTTAGGGTCCTGCACCTCGGGCACAGTAATTCCCTGTTGTCGGGGCGCAGTGCCCTGCGCTGACTCTGACTACGGGTCACAACCAGGGCACCCCGGGCATTGCTTAGCCAGACCTCCAGGTCCCTCCCATTAACACCTCCTTGGGCAAATGTGGGTGTACCCCCATGTCCTTGGGGCCCTCCTTGGCCCCTCACTTCAGGTGTACCCTCACTATGGGTACCTCGAATGGGGTCCTGCCCACACCCATCAGGGTCAGGTAGGTGTCGGGCACCATCTGATTTGAGGCCACCACCTTGGGCCGGGCCAGCGTCACCTCTGCGCCCATGTCCCAGTGACCTTCCTCCCATCTACCTCCAGGGAAACAAGGCACTCTCTCTGGAGGGGCAGCCCCGCTCCCACCCTATAAACCAAAAACTCTGAGTCTGGAGCATCCAACCCTCCAGAGAAGCTGACCTGGGAACCTCCACCCTCTTTCACCAGTGGTATGCTGCCAGCCTCCCTTTCCTGGGAATGTTGCCCCTCATCCGACTGGGTCTTTACCCAGTCAACCCTCTGCGGGTTGGGTCTGCTCGGTCTGTCCCTGAACTTGGGGCACTGGGCCCATATGTGGCCTCGTTGTCCACAGTGATAGCAGCCCATGTCTCGTGGGTCCCCTCGAGTGGGACGGATGGACCTGATGCTGGATGTTCCCCGTTGGTGGGGGTTCTCCATAGGCCCCCGCTGGGAGGTTCCATGGTGACTCTTTCTCTGCGTTGAGGTAGGCCTGCTCCTTCGAGACTCCTCCATGTTGTCCCCTGCTCGAGTGTCCACAAATTGGTCGGCCAGCTGGCCTGCGTGCTGCAGGTTCTCCGGCTTCTGGTCCATCAACCACAGCCTCAGGTCGGACGGGCACTGCTCGTACAGGTGCTCTAGTATGAATAGGTCAAGCAGGTCCTCTTTAGTTTGGGCCCCAGCTGTCCACTTGCGGGCATACCCGTGCGCCCGGTTGACAAGTTGTAGGTATGTGACCTCACGGGTTCTACGCTGACTCCAGAACCTTTCCCGGTACATCTCAGGAGTCAGCCCAAACTCCCGTAGCAGGGAATGTTTGAACAGCTCGTAGTCCCCTGCCTCCGCCCCTTTCATTTGGCTGTACACCTCCACGGCTGGTGAGTCCAGTAACCGGGTGAGAAATGTGATCCTGTCTGCAGGGTCAACCCTGTGCAGCTCACAAGCATTCTCAAAGGCCGTCAGGAAGGTGTCTATGTCCTCCCCCTCCTTACTCCGGGCCAGGAAGCACTTATCAAAGCTCTTTGTAGGCTTGGGTCCCCCCTCACTCACCGCATCCGGGGCCCCACAGCTTCTCAGCCAGGCCAGCTCCAGCTCATACTTATGCTGGATCTCCTTCTCCTCCTGCTCATGCTGGCACTGGTTCTCCTCATGTTTACACTGATTCTCCCACTCTTTCAGTTCTTGCCTCCTTAACTCGAGCTCTTCTTGTCTCAGCTCCCTGTCATGTTCCATCCACAACCATTCCAGGGACGGCGAGCTCCACCGGGATGATCCCCTGCTGGCCGCCGGGGTCAGGGTGCCCTCGGTATTCACTGGGCTTCCCCCAACCTCTTTCCTCGGTATAGGTGGGCAGGGTCTTGGGGTGTCCCCGGCAGCAGTCTGGCCTCTCCCAGCCATGTCAGGCCCCTGGGCCCACGCTGCATCCGCTGGGCAGATTCCCTCAGGGACCGAGCTCCATTCACCCGAGCGATCCTTCTCCTCCAGCTGGGCAATTAGCTGTTCTTTGGTGGACCTCCCAATGCAAAGCCCCCTCTGCCTGCACAGTTCCAACAGGTCTTTCTTAAGGCACTTAGCATACATCTTCCTGCTGGCCTGTGCTCTCAGCTTTCACCAGTTCCAGGGAGACCCCTCGTGCACCAGTCCTTTTTCCGGTCACCCCCTCTCTGCCAGGGTCGAGCTGCAAACTCCCCTGCCCCTGGGACAACTCCTGCAATCCCCCTGGGGGACCCTGTTACTGCAAAGTCCTTCTCTCTGGTCACACACTCCCAGTGGTTAATCACCCCCTGACCCCGTCTCTCTCTGACTCTTCAGCCCACCTGGTCCTTTTCAGTCCCCCTTTGTTTTACTGCTCCCCAGTCACTTATTGCAGGAAGCGCCATCCACTGGGTGTAGTAAATCCCGTCGCAGCCACCAGTTGTCACGGAGTGTGGGGGAGTCGGGGCCCTGCACCCTTTTCCTGCAATTCATCAGGACTCTCAGCCAGCCAGTAAAGCAGAAGGTTTATTTAGACACCAGGAACACAGTCCAAGACAGGTCCTGCAGGCACAGACTACAGGATCCCCCCAGTTAGGTCCATCTTGGGGCCCCAGGAGCACCACAGCCCCATTTGGGGTGGGGGGTCAGAGCCCTGTCTGTCCTTCTCTTCCTCCCGCAGCCAGCTCCAGACTGCCAAACCCCCTCCAGCCCCTCCTCCTCTCTCAATTTCTTTCCCCAGGCCAGGAGGTCACCTGATCCCTTTGTCTCCAACACTTTCAGCTGGCACCTTTGCAGAGGAGGGGCCCAGGCCATCAGTGGCTAGGAGACAGAGTGCCAGGCATTTCGGTGAACTGGCCCTTTGCTTTGCTAGATACTTAAGAACTGCCATGGGGACACTGAGGCACCAACACAGTATTCACAGCCCACAGTAAGAACAGTCCCAGTTCGTCACACCACCTGGCTGCAGGGAGACTGGGATGTGCTGGGCTAAGGGAGGCAAGGCCTGAGGCCCTGAGAGTTTCCTGTGCTGGGTTCAACTCTCAATAAACCCTCCTGTTTCATGCTGGCTGAGAGTCACTCCGGGCTAGAGAACAGGAGGCATCAAACTCTTTGGGGCTGAGGAGGACTGGGGGGTCCAGAGCGTGTGGACTCCCTATGGGGGCCCACAGCAGAGACAGACGTGCTAAGGCTCAGAGAGGTGCGGCTCCAGCAGGTGGAATGGCCTGACCCAAAGTGAGGGTGGACCCCCGAGAAGGGCTGTCTCACTGAAAGGGGCACCCCCCACAAACCACACGGGGCTACGGGTGGGCACGATCTGTGAGTCCGTGACAGAAGGTACGTGAAGGGAGTGTGGAGCAGGATAGGGGGAATGGGGGATGATCAGTTGCGAGGGGGGGCGGGACGCAGGGGCCAGTTGGATCTGGGGTTGTGGGATGCGGGGTGGTTGGACCTGAAGAGGCAGGATGTGGGTGTGGGGCCTTTTGACCCTGGGTCAGGGCAAGTCACAGGGCAAGGGGGCACGTCACAGGGCCAGGGGGTTGGGACGTGGGGTGGGAGGCACTTGGACGCAGACGGGGTGGGGTGGGCGAGGTGGACCAGGGAGGGGCGGGACGCGCGGGGGAGGGTGCGATACACAAGAGTTTGCGGGATGTTCCCTGGGGGCAGGAGTCTGAGAGGCGCTGTCTGTGAGGTCTCTGCGGGGGGAGGGGATGAGCCGGGGGGGTCTGACAGGAGCTGGCTGGGGGGTCCTTGCAGGGGTGCTGAGCGGGGGGCTCTGAGAGGGGCTGGCTGGGGGGTCTATGGAAGGGGCGGTGATCAGCAGGGGGGGACTTAGGTCGGGTGTTCTTGATGGCACTGACAGGTCGCATGTGGGAAGGATTATGCAGCCCGAACCCTTTTGCCACCCCAATACCCCTGGGGTTCAAACTGGGATTGGGTTTTTCCCAGCACTCCAGCCTGTGATTTGGGCTTTCTTGGTTTAGAGCCCCCCCTATTGGCTTTTGGCCAGCTTTGGGTTTGGGCAGCCGCTTCTCACCTGTTGGCCCAGATTCAACACCTCTGCCGTCCCCACCTTATACTTTTCAGCTTTTACCGTCAGTCCTGCCTCCTTGAGGCAGCCCAGCCCCCTCTTCACCTGGGACACCTGTTCCTCCCAGGACTGGCTAAAGACACACATGTCATTGTATGCCAGGGCCATGTTCTCCATTCCCCTCAGCTTCTCTAGAATCTCCCCAGGCCTAGGGATGGGGTAGGCATTGGACACTGTGATGGCTTTAAGCTTTCGATAGTCCCCACTAAACCAGATCATCCTGTCTCCCTTGGGGATCAGCCCCACAGGTGAGGCCCATGGGCTGTTGAACGGCTGGATGCCATCTAAAGCCAGCAGGTCCTTGACCTCTCTCTCCAGGTTCTGGGCTGCTTTCCCTGTGACTCTGAACAGGGAACTTCTGATGGGAAGATTGGGTCCCACCTCAGGGAAGAGATCCCCCAGGGGGTCTTCCCCCTTCTCCTCCCAATCCTCCCCTTCCAGGTTCAGGGGTCCCCTCACTCTCCTCCCATCCAGCAGCTCGAAAGGGAAGAACCCTGTGGATTCCTGGGGCATCACCAGCTGCCTCCCGATTCCCCTCAGTTCTACTTCCCATTGGGGAGCCCATTCCCGGTTAGGAATCCCTTCTCCCGCAGGACTCTGTCCTTGCAGCCTTCCCCAAGAGGGTTTGCAGAGCTGTGGCCAGCAAGTTCCCTCAGCTTTTCCAAGGAAATATCCCTCTGCAGATCACCCCAATGGCTGGGAGGGGCCTGGGGAGTTGTGGTAAGAGTGGGTATGGGGCGCTGGCTTCCCTCCCCAGCTCTTGTAGGAGCCTGGGGAGTGGCGGTTGAAGCAGTGGCGTGGCTCTGGCTTCCCTTATCAGTGCTGGGAGGGGCCTGGGGAGTGGTGGCTCCAGTGGGGGCGGGGCGCAGTTTTCCCTCCCCAGCTCTGCGAGGGGACTGGGGAGTGGCCGTTCATGCGGGGGCAGGGTGCTGGGTTATCATCCCAGCTCTATGAGGGAACCCAGCGCCCCGCCCCCGCAGGAAAGACAACATCCCAGTCCCCTCGCAGAGCAAGGAGGGGAACCCAGCGCACCACCCCCGCAGGAACGGCCGCTCCTCAGTCCCCTCGCAGAACTGGGAAGGGAATCGAGCACCCCACCCGCGCAGGAATGACAGGTGCCCAGTCCCCTCGCAGTTCAAGCGGGTGCGGGGCGCTGGGTCCCCTCCCCGGCTCTGTGAGGGTGTAGGCAGTGGCCGTTCAAGAGGGGGAGGGGCGCTGGGTTCCCTTCCCAGCTCTGCAAGGGGACTGGGACCTGGTCTTTCCTGCGGGGGAAGGGCGCTGGGTTCCCTTCCCAGCTCTGCCATGGGACTGGGGAGCCGCCGTTCTAGCAGCAGTGGGGCACGGCCTCCCCTCCCCAGCTCTGCCAAGAGGACTTTGGAGTGGCCGATCCAGCGGGGGCGGGGCGCTGGTTTTCCCTCCCCACCTCTGCGAGGGGACTGTGGGGCTGCCATACCAGCGGGGGCAGGACGCTGCTTTCCCTCCCCAGCTCAGGTAGGGGACTGGGGAGCAGACATTCCTGTGGGGGAGGGGCTCTGGGGTTCCTCCCCCGCTCTACGAGGGAACTGGGCAGCAGCCGTTCCAGCGGGGGAAGGGCGCTTGGTTCCCTACTCAGATCTGAGAAGGGAGTGTGGGGCCGTCATTCCAGCGGGGGCGGGGCACTGCTTTCCCTCCCCAGCTCTGCGAGGGGCCTAGGGAGTGGCCGTTCCAGCGGGGTGGGACACTAGGTTCCCTCCCCAGCCCTGCGAGGAGACGGGAGAGCGGCCATTCCTGCTGAGGCGGGGTGCTTCTTTCCCTTCCCAGATCGGTGAGGGAACTGGGGAGAGACCATTCCAGCGGGGACGGGGCACTGCCTTCCCTCCCCAGCTCTGCCAGGATACTGGGGAGCGGCCGTTCCTGCGGGGGCGGGGCGCTGGGTTCCCTCCCCAGGTCTGCAAGGGGACTAGGGAGTGGCCCGTTCCTGTGGTGCGGGGCGCTGGGTTCCCTTCCCACCTCTGTAAGGGGACTGGGCAGCTGTCATTCCTGCGGGGGTGGGGCGGTTTATTCCTTCCCCAGCTCTGCGATGGGACTGGGGAACGGCCGTTGCTGCCGGGGTGGGGCGCTTGGTTCCCTTCTGAGCTCTGCCAGGGGACTGGGGAGGGAACCCAGTGCCCCGATCCCGCACTAAAGGCCGCTATCCAGTCCCCTCACAGAGCCGGGGAGGGAAGACTGCGTCCCACGCCCACAGGAAGGTCTGCTGCCCACTACCCCCGCAGAGCAGGGGAGAGAAGGCAGCGCCCTGCCCCCGCAGGAACGGACACTGCCTAGTCCCATCACAGAGCTGGAAAGGGAGCCCAGCGCCCTGTCCCCACAGGAATAGTTGCTCCCCAGTCTCTTTGCAGACCTGGGGAGGGAAACCAGCACCCCACCCTCGTGGAACGGCCGCTCCCCAGTCCCCTTGCAGAGTCGAGGAGGGAAGGCAGCTCTTCACCCCTGCAGAAACATCCAAACCCCAGTCCCCGCGCAGAGCTGAAGAGTAGAGGCAGCGCCCCACCTCTGCAGGAATGGCCGCTCCCCAGTCACCTGGCAGAGCTGGGGAGGGGAGGCAGCGCCACACCCCTGAGGGAAAGGCCGCTCCCTAGTCCCCTCGCAGAGCCAGGGAGGGTACCCAGCACCCCTCTCCCTCAGGAATGGCCTCAACCCAGTCCCCTGGCAGAGCTTTGAAGGGGAGGCAACGCCCCGCCCCCGCAGGAATGGCCGCTCCCCAGTCCACTGGCACAGCTCGGGAGGGAAGTCAGCGCCCCGCCCCCCCGAAACAGCCGCTCCCCAGTCCCCTCACAGAGCTCGGACAAGAACCCAGGGCCCCGCCCCCGCTGGAACTGCGGTTCCCCAGTCCCCTTGCAGAGCCAGGGAGGGAAGGCAGCGCCCCGCTCCTGCAGTAACGGCGGCTCCCCAGTCCCCTCGCAGAGCTGGAGAGGGACACCAGCACCCCGCCCTCGTGGAACGAACGCTCCTCCGTCCCCTTGCAGAGCCGGGGAGGGAAGGCAGCGCTTCGCCCCCGCAGAAACATCCGCACCCCAGTCCCCGCGCAGAGCTGGGGAGGGGAGGCAGCGCCACACCCCCAAGGGAATGGCCGCTCCCTAGTCTCCTTGCAGAGCCAGGGAGGGTACTCAGCATCCCTCTCCCTCAAGAACGGCCGCTACCCAGTCCCCTGGCAGAACTTTGAAGGGGAGGCAGCACCGCGCTCTCGCAAGAATGGCCGCTCCCCAGTCCTTTTGCAGAACCCGAGAGGGAAGGCAACGCGCCGCCCCAGCAGGAGCGGCCACTCCCTAGGCCCCTCGCCGAGCTGGGGAGGGAAAGCAGCACCTCGCTCCCGCTGGAACGGCCGCTCCCCAACCCCTGGCAGAGCTGGAGAGGGAACCGAGCGCCCCGCCCACGCAGGAACGGCCACTCCCCAGTCCATTCGCACAGCTGGGGAGGGAAGTCAGCGCCCCGCCCCCCCCGAAACGGTCGCTCCCCAGTCTCCGCACAGAACCTGGGAGGGAAGGCAGCACCGCGCCACCCCAGGAATGGCCGGTCCCTAGTCCCTTCACAGAGCCTGCGAGGGAAGGAAGAGCCCTGCCCCCGCTGGAACGGTCGCTCCCCAGTCCCCTCAGAGAGCTGGGGTGGGGAGGCAGCGCCCCACCCCCGCAGGATCATCCGCTCCCCAGTCCCCTCACAGAGCTGGGAAGGGAACCCAATACCCCATCCCTGCAGGAATGACCGCTGCCCAGTCCCCTTGCAGAGCTGCGGAGGGAAGGCAGCGCCCCGCCCCCACAGGAACAAACGCTCCCCAGTCCCCTCGCAGAGCTGGGTAGGGAAGGCAGCTCCCCGCCCCCACAGGAACAAACGCTCCCCAGTCCCCTCGCAGAGCTGGGGAGGGGAGGCAGCGCCCTGCCCCCGCTTGAACATCTGCTCCTGTTAAAGTTAGACTCAGGACTCACAGGGTATGGCTACACTTGAAATTTCAAAGTGCTGCCGCGTCAGCGCTTTGAAGTGTGAGTGTGGTCGGAGCACCAGCACTGGGAAAGAGCTCTCCCAGCGCTGCACGTAAACCACATCCTCCACGGGTGTAGCTTGCAGCACTGGTAGCTGCGCTCCCAGTGCTGCAGCATTTATTACACTGAGGCTTTACAGCGCTGTATCTTGCAGCACTCAGACGGGTGTTTTTTCATACCCCTGAGCACGAAGTTGCAGCGCTGTAAAGTGCCACTGTAACCAAGGCCACAGTTTGTCAGACCACACTGTTTTATTAGCACAGCTCTCTGCTAATAACATCCAAATAATGTGAGCACCATGCAAGACACAAGCTATCTTATTTATACAGATAAAAGAGCGAGAATTAGACAAAGGGACAAAGAAAGCAAAACAGTAAAATTCACCTGGGGCACAGCATGCATATCCTATTTCCTTACTAACTCTTATCGATCTAAGGCTAATACTTCACCAATTGCCCTTAAACGGTGCAATTGTTCTATGTTAATGTCTGTATTCCTGACACCTGGATTGCAGCATTCCAACAATTTTGCTTAAAGGTACAGACAGCATTTCTTTAATCCTTTCTATTTTCACAATATAATTGATTCTACTTTCACAATCCGTCCTTTCGGTCAAGCGCATGCCATGACCAACAATTACTGGGTTCCACAAATTAACTGTTTCTTATCTCTTTGTTCATCACCAATATTCAAAATCATCATATTATCACTCTGTTTTGGGGCAGTTACCTGGGTGACACAATTCTGGATACAAGAGGAGATTAACTGAAAGCATACAAAAATCACTAAGATTCCAAACAGGATAGTTAGGGCTCCCTGAAACAACCAGTTTCCTATGCCAGAGAAATTGAACAGGTTACTTAGCCACTTCCATAAAGAACTCGGCTCTACTTGGGGAAGATATGTGATTTGTTCTAAGTGTCTAGCTCCATCTATTACCTCATTGCTACCGTCAGGTACAAACAGACAACATTGTTTTCCAATGAGAGCACAGGTCCCTCCTTTGGCCGCCAGCACTTTGTCTAATGCCTGACGGTTTTGGAGGGCCACCTGTCAGATCGCCCCTGTTTCTTTGGCCAGGGCTCTTAAACTTTCTCCGGTTTTATTTGCCATTATTTTAACTACTGGTTGTAACCTCAGGAGCCTTTTTGCGTGGTGTATTACTCCCCCAAGTGGGATAAAGGAACTGCCAATAGCCTCTTCCCAGGTGTCATTACTGTTCCATATTGTGTTAAACAGACGAGGTCCTCCAGTGAGGTCTGGGGAATTGAGTGGGATAGCCTGGACAGGAACACCAGTTTGAGAGTGGGCTGGGATGTTGCTGCAGACCCAGCATTTAGAAGGGTCTGAGCTATCCAAACTTGCTGCTGGATAAAAGAATTGCCATTGTTGTGGACTCCCCAGACCTTAAGACATCAGCAGTTGAGGAACAGGCACCACCAGAGGCACATGTTGGAGGCAGGGCCCTTCTGGTTCTGACAACCTCAACTCAGGAAACCGCAGTCACAGTTTTATGTTCACCAGGCAGCAGGAGCTAGGCTCACTACTGCTTCTTCTTGGGCCTTGCTTTAGGTTGTCGTCTGTGATAAAGAAAACTAACCCCCGGCCCAAAAGCCGGGTCTTGATCAGGGTCGTAACTACATCAAGGCCCTAGGCCTCAATCGTACTAACATATAGCAGAGTAAGAAAATTGATTAATTACTAACTCACCTGAGGCTCACTCTCTGATTTTAATATACACTATCCTAACACTACTATCATAACACTATTATATTACTAAATGCTGCTAAAATAATTAATGCTGCTATATGGGGTTAAAACTGGAAAATCCCTAAAATAACCAGTCTATCACTGCCAAAAAGACTAACAGCTGTTGAGTCATTATAGGTTATTAAGTAGCTCATGTAAGCATAAAGTATAAATCATAATAACTCGACTAACAGAACAAACAATATGTATTTTTGGAACATAAGTTCCTCAAAATTGCTTAAGAAACAGCTGCTCAAACCGCAAGAAGAGGATAACCGGGGTGTCAAGGCCTTGGCAATAGAAGGAGCTTCCTAAGAGGAAGTAAAAAAGGACAAGCTTTGCAATTTTAGCTCTTTTTGCAATAATTGTTTTGAGAACATGTCATGTATCACCCAAATAAGGTAATGACAGATGTATAAGCTCATATGATAATTTGCAGTTTTAGGCTTTATAAGCACAGGTATCTCTGATGTAAGGTAGAGCGACTTACCTCTTGCTAGAGGAACTGTCGTCTCTCCATGCATATGCATGTATTCTCTGATTAATCAATAAAGGAGCCTCAGGCTGTCTGATCAACTCAACTCGTTGGTGGTCATTTTCCACGACATCTGCTTCTGGCAACCCTTATGAGAACGTAGATTGTAAGGTATTGCAGGTTGTTTCTCTACGTCTTCTTCTGGAGTCACAAGTCACTCTGCGTGGTCCTGAAGTGATGATTGGTAAACTGGGGGTGGTGCATTTTTACACGGCGAAGCATGTATCCACTCTGAGATGCCAGACAGTTTAACAGCCATCGGGGTAGTAAGCAGTGCCTGGTGATTCTTTGATGTTCTTTAAGTCTCTTTACTACTTCTTCCTTGACTTTGGCTATAAAAATGGCCTTGACACCTTTATCTTTTCCTGATGCATACATTCCTCATTCACACAAATAAATTGAGAATACAAACAGTAGTATTTTATATCGAGCAAAAAAGCATTGCAAATTAAACCTTGCTAAGTTTTACAATTAATAACCAAGACAATTTACGTTGAGACCCAGGCCTTCAATGTTTCTCTAATTTACTTAACATAGACACAATAGAGAATCCTGTCTCTTACTACCTAAATCGTAAAACAAAGAGTTAGAGAGGGCCCAATTTGTAATGCGTATGGGAAAACCGAATCTTATAGTCCCAGGGGGTCATTTCTTTCTGCTATGTAAAAAAGGTGGCTAGCAGGATGAAATCAAATCATACTTTAATTCTTATGGGACATTATAAAATCCTGCTCCTACATATCCCCCTTTTGATACTAAGATTATTAATCGCCAGTGTCACTTCTTATTTAGTCCACGTAATAGAAAATACTGAGAGGTGATTTGGGCCTGTGGCTTTAGCTTTGCATACATTTGTTTTATCCACCAGCACATTTTAAACATTTCAATTAAACACATACAATTTAAAACCAAAAACACAATTAGGGGTAGTAACATTAGTATGCCAGTAGTTGTGGGAGACAATCCAGAAAATAAGTTATACCAATGGTAGGCTGTTATGTTTTTCTGCAGTGGCAATTCTTAACATGTCCCCATTTGTGTGTATAATATGAATGGTCCAATTTTCCACATTTTTTTTCTAGGAACTATGTTACCTTTTTACCTTTTAACAGATGATTGGTAACTGTTTGCCATTGAATGCCAAGATTGATAGAGAACTGAGCTAAATCAGTGCTTACAGTAAGCTGAGACTCTTTTGTTGTTATTGTGGTAAATAGTAAATGTGATTATTGGTAAACACAGTACTTACATTACATTTACATTTGTCTTCTGGTGGGTTGCTAACACTTTTTAAACACTTTTCCCCAAGAATTAACACATACACATAGCCCATTATACAGTACTTTGCATTATCTGAAAGACAAAAATTACATTTTTCTACCCCTTTTGAGATGGCATTGATTCCTTTCTTTTACAAATACCCTTGCTGATTGCAGGCAAAACAGAGGAATTACCCCCATATTTTCTTGTGTTTTTGTTCTATAGGCAGGCCAGGTTTTAATGGGTTCTACTTTTTAAGGGTTATGCGGAAATTATTCCACTGTTTAGTTATTAAAGTCATGAGGTGGTGTACCTCAAGTTTTTCCTTTTATATAGCAGACCAAGTTTGTAATGTTTTTCCTGCTGTGTTAAGCTTTAAGTTTATTCACAGCTAATAGCTGAGAAGCATCATTACCATATTACTTTAAAGGATTTTTCCAAAAATCATACACACTACCAGTTGTTACAGGGGTACTTACTAACATTAAAGTTATTTTAATGTTTAATATTAACAGTAACATTAGCATCAAATTTATTAAAGGTATCTTCTTATACCAGGCCTTTTATGTAGGCAATTTGTTTGCTGACCAGGTATGTTCTGTATTTGCAGCTTCTTTTATGCTGGTAGTTCTCATATTTCTTTATCAGTTAGGTAATTTGCATCAACAGAGGCTTGGCTTTTGGATTCAAAGCCATCAGCAGAGCTCAGAGATTCTGTCTTAACACACAGGGATCTGAAAAAGAAAACACAGCCTTTTGCGGCTCTTTTTGGAGCCCTAACAGGATTTTAATTCAGCAGCACGTTTCATTTGCATTTCTTTTACCCCTTTATACACTGCACACGTTCTAGGGAAAATGCACATTCCTTCTATACTATAACTTTTTTAAAACATTAGCCATATCAATTTTTACATAAGGTGTAACTGTTTCTTTTGTTCTTACAGAGTTTTCATATACCCTTATCAAAGTGACAGTCTGATTACACAGAGCCATTTTAAGGCTCAGTGTTTTTAACATTGCTTCTTTTTGTTTTGTGCACCTCACCTCTGCTGTTGCTTCAAAGGGTCACTGTTAATTTCTTATTCTTTCATTACAGCTCTTAACTGCTATTGTTACAAAAAAAAACCAGCCAAACAATAAAACTCCAGTATCTCTACCTATTCTCCTTGATTTTGACTGCCCTATTGCAGCCATGACTTGGTCTTTATTTAAAAACATTTTAATTTTGTAAAGAATCAAGATACCCCTTAAAGGTTAAATGTTAAATCCCAAAGCCAAACAACACTAATTACCTGTGTTTTCCAAAAAGCTCTGTCAGTTTTGCAAACTTGAATTAAAGAGTCAAATTAATTTGTAGTGGCACTAAAAACAAAAACAAAATCAATTTATCTTACACCTACAAAACAGGAGTTTTACAAACCAGATGTGCTGGTTTAGATTCTTAGAACTTTACATATTTTCACAGACAAATAGATACATACACATTTTCTTTTCCTTAACATTTCTTTACACTGATTGGTTTTTAAATAGCTGTATATATATACACTGTATATATATATATACACACTGTATATGTATATATATACACACTGTATATGTATATATATATACACATATATACACTGTATATATATATATATATATATATATATATATACACACTGTATATATATATATATATACACACACACACTGTATATATATATATATATATATACACACATACACACATACACACTGTATATATATATATATATATATATATATATATATATATATATATATATGGATTATTTACAGGCATTTTTCTGGAAAAAGAACCCATTTTCCCTTCAGAATGGCTGCAAAGAAATCAAGAATTCTTTCTCTTTAACATGGTCCTTTTTAACATTTTCCGCAAAGTTTAACTGCTTAATTCTCTTCAGCCTCTGTAGAGTTAACTTTTCACTCCTTTCTTAAATCACTTGTTTATGTCCCAAAATGACACCTTTATCACCTCAGATTTCACCATTTTAAGTATTGTTCCAGGGGTTCATGCCTGCACTTACTGCTTTTCTTACTCCTGACACTATTCCCTTAGGGCTTTCAACCTGTTTCTTTATCTGTTGCTTGCCTGCTTGTCTGGGCCCGATCCTGCTTTTTTTTATTCCAACGAACTGTTTGTGAGTGATATTGTGGTCATTTCACAATTTTGAAAGAAATGTTCAAGGAAAGGGCCCAGGAAGGGTGGGGACTAGTTGAGGAGCCCACCCTCCTTGCTGAATTGGTAGTGGAACACTAAAGAATCAGTTTTTGAGGCAGACAACAAAGGGGAACAAAACAAGGGGCTTTTTGTCCTTTTTACAATGAGATGGGAGTATGAAGGGGGTTGGATCGATCCAGGGTTTGGAGAACGGGGTAAAGGGGAGCGCTCCGTCTGATGGTGGGAGAGGAGGCCTTTAATAAAGCTTTAACTTATTATTTGAATAATTGAGAGAGGCAAGTTTTGATTTTGTCCACCTACAATTTGCCTCTTGCCACCACTGCATGAAACAATTAACCTTTCCTTTAGCCAATTTAGTGTTAGGTTGGCCGAGTTTGTCTTTTAAGACGTGCACTCAGTCTTTGTTCCAAGATTTTAACAGTCGCCACTGAGTTTTGGGATCCCCCTGAGTTAGCCTAGACCATTTTTCCAGAAATTTACTGGAGTCTGGACCCTTTTTACAGGAGTCCGGGCCCATCCTAAATACATAAAATAAGCCGGCGTTCATTTAGGGAACTGTCCCGACTTAGACGTCTGGTTACCAATACAGGAAGACTTCACACACCAATCACACAAGAAGGAAATTCATTTTGATCAGAGCGATGTCCAGTGCAACACCCGAAAGAGCCCACAGGCTACTGCCTCAATTGCCCTTGCTTTCACACCAGGGGTTTTACCCAAAGTGCGGTGCGGCTGCGATGGTGCAGATTCCACTCACTCAGACCACGGGGACAGGAACCCCATGGTCGGCCGATCCTCAGACAGAGATGGCACCCAGACTCAAACACTTCACAAGAGGATGGATAGACACAGAGACAGGACAGTCCTCAGTCCAGACAAAACACAGAAATAATTACCTGACCAGAATCCTGATATCAGATCCCGGGATCCCTACCAGAACAGAGTGGGAACCAACAGGTTCGATGGCATAGACTTCACTGTGGTCGTGCGCCTTTCCGCCCTAGTGGAGGACCGCTCGGGCCAAATACCCAGGTGCCAGCTGCCACGGTCATCCTACAAAAAGAGTCAGGAATCACACAGCCCCAGTGAAGACGGTTGCCATCTCGGTGGAACCTCCAAATTATCAAAGTTAGTATCAGGACTCACAATTTGTCAGACCACTCTGTTTTATTAGCGCAGCGCTCCGCCAATAGCACCCAGGTAATGTGTGTGGCCATGCAAGACCCAAATAGTCTTATTTAAACAGATAAAAGAGCAGGAATTAGACAAAGGGACAAGGAAAGCAAAACAGTAAAATTCACCTGAGGCACAGCATGCATATCCTACTTCCTTACTAACTCTTATCGATCTAAGGCTAATACTTCACCAATTGCCCTTAATCGGTGCAATTGTTCTATGTTAATGTCTGTATCCCTGACGCCTGGATTGCAGCATTCCAACAGTTTTGCTTAAAGGTACAGACAGCATTTCTTTAATCCTTTCTATTTTCACAATGTAATTCATTCTACTTTCACACAATCAAATGAGGGAGTCCCATCTTCTGTGTGAGCTGCAACTGTCTGGGCCAGAATGGGATGGAGCTAAGGAGAGAGCAGGATCCCACAAAGAGTCAGGGAGCAGGGCTGCACAGGTGTAGTGCCAGAAACTGCTACATGTAGGAATTTGCAACCTGTAGCAGTTACTGATACCTAAGGTTGTTTTTATTTGCTGACTTGTCCTAATTTGCTAAAACTTGACAGTGGTTTCTCTAGCAAAGGCCAGTCCCTGGCCCTTTGGTCCAGACATTTGCATTCACATCAGGCTTCAAGTTGAGAATCATTTCTCATTCCTGCTCTGTGAGAGGGGAGACTGCACATGGCTAAGCAAAGAGAACAAACCCCAAAGCCCTCCCAGAGCTTTGGGAGCCAGGTTTGCTGCGGGAAATCTTCGAGCCTGGGCATTGCGATGATTGACCAGTTCATTGTGATTATTTATTCTGTGGTATTGAAGCCTTATTATACTCATGACTGAGTGGTTAAGGTGTTAGAATTGATAAGTCCAATAATATTCCCCTCTGTAGGTTTGAATCCTGCTCACAACCTCTCACTTAGGCAATACCTTTATACAAACAGATGCTCTCAATTCTCTCCCCACCCCAAGTAAATCCTGCTCTGCTCCTTTCATAGAGATCCCTGGGGCACCACCTCACACTGTGTCCCTGAGGTGTCAGGCAAACTCCCAGCAGCTGAAGTCTCTGCCACTCATCTGGTGCCCCATAGATCAGCCACAGCCCTGGTTCTGCTCCTCTCTTTAGAGCATGAAAGGAGCCGAGTCAGTGAATACATGGGTGCTATGAGGCTGCAGAACCAACAGGAGGAAAAAAAAGGTGCTCAGCACCCACTGGCAGCCAGCTCTGCCCCTGCTTCGGGCCTTGTGTACAAGCTCCTGCTCTTCCCCCTCAGCACCTCCCCCTGCCAGTGATCAGCTGTTCAGTGGAGAGGAGGGAGAGGAATGGAGCAGGAAGATGCAGGGCAGGAAGGGGTGGGACTTGGGGGAAGGGGTGGAGTGGGGAAGGGCAGAAAGGGGGTGATTTGTCCCAGGTCCTGCACCCCTCTAGGGCCAGCCCTGAAGGAAGGCACTGACTATTACAGTGGCAATAAAACTGACCAGCATTGCGGGGGAGACTGAAGATCAGCTCTCATCAGGTCTCTTCTCTCCCCCACGGTGAGCCAGACACTGCTGTCTCCTGGCTCTCACTCTAGCAGCTGGATGCCAAGGAGCCATTTCCCCACAGGAAGTGCATTGAGTGCCCCTGTGGTGCTGGGGGGGCTTGTGCTGCTGCTGCCTGTGGGGCTGGCAGGGGGGTTGATGTCTGCACAGACTCTCAGCTGCCAGGCTGGAGGAGGCACTTGAGACCTTACCAGACTGGCTCAGTGAAGACGGGGCGTTGACAGACCAATACAGACTTTCTCCAGAGCCCAGAGCAGCATTCACCCATGCAGCCAGGCAATGAGCATTTACCACAGAATGGAGCCAAGGGGGAGGTGTCAGCTGCTGTTCCAGCTACTCGCGGACAGGCCCTGTCAGCCAAGAGACACTTCTTACTCACCACAGCTAAGGTCGTCTGGTTCCTCTCGTGTGAAAAGTATGGAGCAGCCATTTGTTTTCCTATTTGTGCTCCTCTGTGATGTGAAAATTGGGGAGGGAGGTAGAAGCCCCACTTCCCTTCCTAAATGACGTCCAGTGGGGGAAGCCAGGACAACAAGGTGGGGCAGCAAGTGGTGGCCAGATTCTTACTGTTGTGAAAGTAGAATGAATTATATTGTGAAAATAGAAAGGATTAAAGAAATGCTGTCTGTACCTTTAAGAAAAACTGTTGGAATGCTGCAATCCAGGTGTCAGGAATACAGACATTCACATAGAACAATTGCACCATTTAAGGGCAATTGGTGAAGTATTAGCCTCAGATCCATAAAGAGTTAGTAAGGAAGTAGGATATGCATGCTGTGCCCCAGGTGAATTTTACAGTTTTGCTTTCTTTGTTCCTTTGTCTGATTCCCGCTCTTTTATCTGTATAAATAAGACTGTTTTGGCCTTGCATGGCCGCTCACATATTCTGAATGTTATTGGCAGAGCGCTGTGCTAATAAAACAGAGTGGTCTGACAAATTGTGAGTCCTGATTCTAACTTTGACAATTTGGAGGTTCCACCGAGATGGCAACCGTCTTCACTGGGGCTGTGTGATTCCTGACTGTTTTTGTGGGATGACCGTGGCAGCCGGCACCTGGGCATTTGGCCCAAGCGGTCCCCCACTAGAGCGGAAAGGCGCACAGCCACAGTGAGGTCTACGCCATCGAACCTGTTGGTTCCCACTCTGTTCTGGTAGGGATTCCGGGATCTGACATCAGGAATCTGGTCAGGTAATTATTTCTGTGTTTTGTCCGGACTGAGGACTGTCCTGTCTCTGTGTCTATCTGTCCTCTTGTGGAGTGTTTGAGTCTGGGTGCCGTCTCTGTCTGGGGATCGGCCGACCAAGGGGTTCCTGTCCCCGCGGTCTGAGTGAGTGAAATCTGCACAATTGCAGCTGCCCCACACCTTGGGTAAAACCCTTAGTGTGAAAGCAAGGGCAATTGAGGCAGTAGCCTGTGGGCTCCTTTTATGTGTTGCAGCAGGCATCGCTCTGACGAACCTGAATTTCCTTCTTGTATGATTGGTGTGTGAAAGTCCTCCTGTACTGGTAACCAGACGTCTAAGTCGGGACAGTTCCCTAAATGAACGCCGGCTCATTTTATGTATTTAGGATGGGTCCAGACTCCTGTAAAAAGGGTCAAGACTCCTGTAAATTTCTGGGAAAATGGTCTAGGCTAACTCAGGGGGATCCCAAAACTCAGTGGCCACTGTTAAAATCTTGGAACAAAGACTGAGCGGACGTCTTAAAGGACAAACTCGGCCAACCTAAAACTAAATTGGCTAAAGGAGAGGTTAATTGTTTCATGCAGTGGTGGGAAGAGGCAAATCATAGGTGGACAAAATCAAAACTGGCCTCTCTCACTTATTCAAATAATAAGTTAAAAGCTTTATTAAAAGCCTCCTCTCCCACCACTAGACCGAGCGCTCCCCTTTACCCCGTTCTCCAAACCCCGGATCGATCCAAACCCCTTCATACTCCCATCTCATTGTAAAAAGGACAAAAAGTCCCCTTGTTCTGTTCCCCTTTGTTGTCTGCCTCAGAAACTGATTCTTTATAGTGTCCCACTACCAATTCAGCAAGGTTGGGGGCGGAGGGGGGGGGGCTCCTCAACTAGCCCCCACCCTTCCTGGTCCCTTTCCTTGAACATTTCTTTCAAAATTGTGAAATGACCACAATATCATTCACAAACGGTTCATTAAAAAAAAAAAAAGCAGGATCGGGCCCAGACAAGCAGGCAAGCAACAGATAAAGAAACAGGTTGAAAGCCCTAAGGGAATAGTGTCAGGAGTAAAAAAAGTAGTAAGTGCAGGCATGAACCCCTGGAACAATACTTAAAAGGGTGAAATCTAAGGTGATAAAGGTGTCATTTTGGAACATAAACAAGTGATTTAAGAAAGGAGAGTGAAAAGTTAACTATAGAGGCTGGAGAGAATTAAGCAGTTAAACTTTGTGGAAAATGTTAAAAAGGACCATGTTAAAGAGAGAGAATACTTGGTTTCTTTGCAGACATTCTGAAGGGAAAATGGGCCCTTTTCCAGAAGAGTGCCTGTAAATAATCCTTATATATATACAGCTATGCAAAAACAAAGCAGTGTAAAAAAAATGTTAAGGAAAAGAAAATGTGTATGTATCTATTTGTCTGTGTATGTAAAGTTCTAAGAATCTAAACCAACACATCTGGTTTGTAAAACTACTGTTTTGTAGGTGTAAGATAAATTGATTTTGTTTTTGTTTTTAATGCCACTAAAAATTCATTTGACTCTTTGATTCAAAGTTGCAAAACTGACAGACCTTTTTGCAAGACACAGGTAATTAGTGTTGTTTGGCTTTGGGATTTAGCATTTAACCCTTAAGGGGTAACTTGATTCTTTACAAAAATTAAAATGTTTTTAAATAAAGACCAAGTCATGGCTGCAATAGGGCAGTCAGAATCAGGAGAATAGGTAGAGATTCTGGAGTCTTTTTGTTTTGTTTGGTTTGTTTTTTTTGTAACAATAGCAGATAAGAGCTGTAATGACAGAATAAGAAGTTAACAGTGACCCTCTGAAGCAACAGCAGAGGTGAGGTGCACAAAACAAAAAGAAGCAATGTTAAAAACACTGAGCCTTAAAATGACTATGTGTAATCAGACTGTCACTTTAATAAAAGTACATGAAAACTCTGTAAAAACAAAACAAAGTTATACCTTATGTAAAAATTAATATGGCTAATGTTTTTGAAAAGTTATAGTATAGAAAGAATGTGCATTTTCCGTAGGACATGTGCAGCGTATATTGTAGAAAGGGATGTAAAAAAAATGCAAATGAAAAATGCTGCTGAATTAAAATCCTATTAGGGCTCCAAAAAGAGCCGCAATAGGCTGTGTTTTCTTTTTCAGATCCCTGTGTGTTAAAACAGAGTCTCTGAGCTCTGCTGATGGCTTTGAATCCAAAAGCCTAGCCTGTGTTGATGCAAATTACCTAACTGATAAAGAAAGGTGAAAACTGCCAGCACAAACGAAGCTGCAAATAAAGAACATACCTGGTCAGCAAACAAACTGCCTACATAAAAGGCATGGTATAACAAGATACCTTTAATTAATTTGATGCTAATGTTACTGTTAATATTAAACATTAAAATAACTTTAATGTTAGTTAGTACCCCTGTAACAACTTGTAGTGTGTATGATTTTTGGAAAAATCCTTTAAAGTAATATGGTAATGATGCTTCTCAGCTATTACCTGTGAATAAACTTAAAGCTTAACACAGCAGGGAAAACATTACAAACTTGGTCTGCTATATAAGAGGCAAAACTTGAGGTACATCACCTCATGAATTTAATAACTAAACAGTGAAATAATTTTTGCATAACCCTTAAAATGTAGACGCCATTAAAACCTGGCCTGCCTATTAAAAAAAAAAACACACAGGAAAATATGGGGGTAATTCCTCTGTTTTGCCTGCAGTCAGGAAGGGTATTTGTAAAAGAATGAAATCTTTAAGCAATAATCAATGCCACCCCAAAAGGGGTAGAAAACTGTTCTTTTTGTCTTTCAGATAATCCAAAGTACTGTATAATGGACTATGTGTATGTGTTAATTCTTGGGGAAAAGTGTTTAAAAAGTGCTAGCAACCCACCAGAAGACAAATGTAAATGTAATGTAAGTACTGTGTTTACCAATAATCACATTTACTATTTGCCACAACAACAACAAAAGAGTCTCCGCTTACTGTAAGCACTGATTTAGCTGAGTTCTCTATCAACCTTGGCATTAAATGGCAAACAGTTACCAATCATCTGTTAAAAGGTAAAAAGGTAACATGGCTCCTAAAAAAAAAATAATAAAAACAAAAATGTGGAAAACTGAACTATTCACATTATACACGCAAATGGGGACATGTTAAAAATTGCCACTGCATAAAAGCATAACAGCTTACCATTGGTATAACATTTTCTGGATGGTCTCCCACAACTACTGGCATACTAATATTACTACCCTAATTGTTTTTGGTTTTACATTGTATGTGTTTAATTGAAATGTTTAAAATGTGCTGGTGGATAAAACAAATGTATGTAAAGCTAAAGCCACAGGCCCAAATCACCTCCCAGTATTTTCTATTACGTGGACTAAATAAGAAGTGACACTGGCGATTAATAATCTTAGTGTCAAAAGGGGGATATGTAGGAGCAGGATTTTATAATATCCCATAAGAATTAAAGTATAATTTGATTTCATCCTCTAATCACTATTTTTAAATAGCAGAAAGAAATGACCCCCTGGGACTATAAGATTCTGTTTTCCCATATGCATTACAAATTGGGCCCTCTCTAACTCTTTGTTTTAAGATTTAGGTAGTAAGAGACAGGATTCTCTATTGTGTCTGTGTTAAGTAAATTAGAGAAACATTGAAGGCCTGGGTCTCAATGTAAATTGTCTTAGTTATCAATTGTAAAACTTAGCAAGGTTTAATTTGCAATGTTTTTTTTGTTCAATATAAAATACTACTGTTTGTATTCTCAAATCTACTTGTGTGAATGAGGAATGTATGCACCAGGACAAGATAAGGTGTGAAGGCCATTGTTATAGCCAGAGTCAAGGGACGGCTGTTAAACTGTCTGGCATCTCAGAGTGGATACATGCTTCGCAGTGTAAGAATGCACAGACCCCAGTGAACCAATCACCACCTCAGGACCACGCAGAGTCAATTTTTTTGACTCCAGAAGAAGACGTAGAGGAACAGCCTGCAATACCTTACAATCTACGCTCTCGTAAGGGTTGCCAGAAGCAGATGACTACATAAAGCAAGGCCCAAGAAGAAGCAGTAGTGAGCCGAGCGCCTGCTGCCTGGTGGACATAAAACTGTGAGTGCAGTTCCCTCAGTTGAGGTTGTCAGAACCAGAAGGGCCTTGCCTCCAACATGCAGCTCTGGTAGCGCCTGTTCCTCGGCTGCTGGTATCTTAAGGTCTGGGGTGCACACAATGACAATTCTTTTATCCAGCAGCAAGTGTGGATAGCTCAGACCCTTATTATTTCTAAATGCTGGGTCTGCAGCCACATCCCAGCCCACTCTCAAACTGGTGTTCCTGTCCTGGCTATCCCACTCAATTCCCCAGACCTCACTGGAGGACCTTGTCTGTTTAACACAATATGGAACAGTAATGACACCTGGGAAGAGGCTATTGGCAGTTCCTTTACCCCACTTGGGGGAGCAATACACCAGGCAAAAAGGCTCCTAAGTAGTTAAATAATGGCAAATAAAACCAGAGAAAGTTTAAGAGTCCTGGCCAAGGAAACAGAGGCGATCGGACAGGTGGCCCTCCAGAACCGTCAGGCATTGGACATAGTGCTCACGGCCAAAGGAGGGACCTGTGCTCTCACTGGAAAACAATGTTATATGTTTATACAATATCAATAAGGTAATAGATCGCTACAGCCACTTAGAACAAATCGCATATCTTCCTCATGAAGAGCTGAGTTCTTTATGGAAGTGGCTAAGTAACCTGTTCAATTTCTCTGGCATAGGAAACTGGTTGTTTCAGGGAGCCCTAACTATCCTGTTTGAAATCTTAGTGATTTTTGTATGCTTTCAGTTAATCTGTTGTATCCAGAATTGTGTCACCCAGATGGCTGCCCCAAAACAGAGTGCTAATATAATGATTTTGAATATCACTGATGAACAAAAAGATAAGAAACGGTTAATTTGTGGAACCCAGTAATTGTTGGTCATGGCGTGCGCTTGACCAAAAGGAGGGATTGTGAAAGTAGAATGAATTATATTGTGAAAATAGAAAGGATTAAAGAAATGCTGTCTGTACCTTTAAGAAAAACTGTTGGAATGCTGCAATCCAGGTGTCAGGAATACAGACATTCACATAGAACAATTGCACCATTTAAGGGCAATTGGTGAAGTATTAGCCTCAGATCCATAAAGAGTTAGTAAGGAAGTAGGATATGCATGCTGTGCCCCAGGTGAATTTTACAGTTTTGCTTTCTTTGTTCCTTTGTCTGATTCCCGCTCTTTTATCTGTATAAATAAGACTGTTTTGGCCTTGCATGGCCGCTCACATATTCTGAATGTTATTGGCAGAGCGCTGTGCTAATAAAACAGAGTGGTCTGACAAATTGTGAGTCCTGATTCTAACTTTGACACTGTCAAGGTCTAGTCTAGCTCATGGTCCAGCTCAACTTCCTCCCCGCATCACTGGCCCCCAGTCCCCTTCTGCCACCAGATCAACCCGGGAACTAAGGCAGGAATGGTGTGAGGAAGCAAGTCAAGCTGAGCATGGCAGGCAAAAGCGAGTCTTGTCTTTGTGGGCCACTCGCAATGACATCCCTTTTGTGTGCCATGGCAATGGCCGATAAAAACATCCCAGACAGAGAAGCAGCAGGCCAAAATAGCATTATGCAGGTACCAAAGTAGCTCAGTTAGGCAAGCATTGGTGTGAAAATCTAAAGGTACCTGGTTCAATCCCTGGCTTTAACAGCCCTTTTATCTTTCTTTGTGTGGAGGTGGCTTGTTTTCTGGGAGCACAGCAGCACCTTTACCTGAGGTAAATCCCTGATTTTGAGATCCCCAACAAGACAATGGAGCATGGACTTCTCCCTCAGTTGGCCCACCTGACCTTTTAAAATCAGAGATGGGAGCTGTATTTCCCATGCGACTTATTGGTTGACCCAATATGGTGGGAAGAGAGTGAGGCAGGGTGGCCCTCGGAGATGGTGCCAGAGGGGGCAGGGACTGGGGACAAAAGCTCCTCTCCACAGTTGAGCGAGGGCAGTACTGGAGACGGGGCATCTGTAAAAGTGTCCACGTGGAACGTGGCAGGGATTGGAGGGCCCAGGAGGAGATTGTAGGATGTTCAGTGACTTGGAGAAGCTGGACTTGGACATGGTGTGCATTCAGGAAATGCACAGTAACAGCTTTAGGGTGGCTTGATGGGCAGAGGGTGATTGGAGGAAAGGCCTGTCTTTCTGGCCCTCCTGGCCAGGGAAGAATGATGAGGTTGGAGTCTTGTTCTTTACATTTGCAGTACTCCATGGCACTTGTTACCGCTAGATTAGTGTTCATGGTCCCCAGTTAAGGTGTGAAAGGAACTGGCTCCCTTCCTCTGGACTACACAGTGTTTGGTGTAGGGAGTGGATTTTAATTGTTTCAGACGGCCTGAGGACCGCTGGTCCCATTTTCCCAACTCTCAGAGGAAACTCTTCTATGATGACCACTCCCTGGTGCAGGTTTGTAGTGAGGTCGGTTTAGAGGACATGTCTCTCCATAGTGGAACCAGTGGAGGGCAGGAGGTAGCCTCCAATTCCTCTGATCTGAGCTTGCACCAGACACAGATGCAGTACACCTTTCTGCAGGGATAGGCCAGAAGTCACACTGACTTATGTGAAAGAGAGCACGTCGACAGCCCAGTTGCCACCCTCTTCCTCTTGCCCAGGTTTAATAGTCATGGATAGGTAGGAGGGAGGAAGAGTCCCAGGCTGGAACCCAGTACACCTCTCCTCCTCTGGGCATCTGAAGCAGAGGCAGCTGGTGCTGACAGCTCCAAGGGAAGGCTTAAAAGCCACAGAGCAATTGAGGGAGGGGCAAGAGGAGGGGAGGATTTCCCCCAAGAGGCTCTTTTCCAGCTGCTGAGAAGCGCAAAAGTACCTGGTGTTTGCTCTTGCGGTGAAAGGGGTTAATACATTTAGGCGACCTGCCTAGCTCAGCTGGCAGCACCTCTGGCTCTTACTCTGAAGGCTGAAGTTACAATTCCCTGTCTGGGTGCTTGGGGCTCCTCTTCAACAATACAACACACAATCTGCTTAAGCCCCCACCCGGTAACCTGGGGAAACTAGCCCTGGCCACTGGGTGCCTCTAAGAGGCGATACTTTCCCCACTCACACGCATTGAGTGTAGAAAAGAAACTTTAAGAAAAAGGAGGAAACTCACCTTGTATTAACTTGGGAAAACACCACAATGAAGATTCATAACACAACACTTTGAGCAAAACACCTACCCACAGCCCTCTAGGCAGTGGCCTTTTGCCTCCGGCTCTTAAATCCAGACACCAAAAGCTCTGTGGATGTGCCCCTCCCTTCACTGCACCTCACCCACAGCTGCTGCTCTGGGTCAATGAAAACCCAGAGTTCACCTCTCACCTCCCGGGGGGAAAGCCCCTTTCTCTCTCCACTGTCTGGCCATATTGCCGGCCACTTGCCGTACCACTCTGTCACCACTCTGCTGGCCCCTCTCTGCTCTGGGACGTCTTGTGGTCCCACCAGGAGCGGAACAGGCTCCCTAAAAGTAGTGGCCACCAGAGCCCGAACAGTAGCTCCATCCCTTCCACTCGAGGCCACACCCCTGCACCACCCCTTCTCCCCAAGGCCCCGCTCCTGTGTGGCCTCTTCCCCCCAAGACCCCACCTCCTGCTCACTGCTCTCCGTCCCCTCCCCCCTCACTCACCCTTACGGTCATTACAAAGTGGCAAGGCAGAGCCCTCCCATTTTTAAAAGTTCTGGGGTGTTGTTCCCCCCTGTTCAGGCACCCCTGGGGCCCTGCACTTCACACAGCTCTCCCTGATTTCAGCTGTTAGTGAGGAAGCCTCACTGCTAGCACAGACTGGGCAGTTTCTTTTATGAGAGACACTGTCCCAAAGCAGGACTAATGCTTAGACCTGGTGATCAGTGATTTCAGATCTGTTGGTCTGCAGCAAGACTCTACAGTGAGTCTTAATCAGCTCTGTTATTACACAGAGACGAACAAAAGGGTCAAATGGTGCCTTGAAGCCCTAAGAAGAATCCACCCCATCAAGTACAACACTTGTCGCTATCTGCTCTCAACCTCACTGAGAATGTTTTGGGGTCACTCCTTACATTTATCAACCTAGGGAGAATCACAGTTAACCGGTTCTTCAGTGGCACAATTGGTTAGTGCACAGTACTTATAGGGCAGTCCTGAGAGGAGCTGTGCTGTGGTTGTGAGTTCTAAACCTCACCTAGAGTACTGGTTTTCATTAACCAAATGGCATCATCCCCTCATTTGGCCCTGTGGAATGTACAATTCCAGCCCAAGGGACACTGAGGCAGGGGAGAAGTTAAAAATGCCCCCTTCACTTATTAGCTCCTCTCCAGAGGGCAGGTCAGAATCTACAATCCTTTCTTCTCCACCAGTACCTGTGCCAGGATCCCTCCAGCAGAGCCTGGAGTCCTGCCCATGGCGTCTGTACTATTGACAAACCCTAAGTGACAGGGACAAAACACTCAAATCCTGCCTGGTGCAGGGAGCCAGGTTTGCGCTTCAAATTCTGTCGTTCATACATTTCCAGGCCGGGGAATATCCCACAACAGCATTTAATGGGAAACTGCCTGCACAACAGTTACACTGCAGAGAGCTGCTATGGAGGAAGGGTGGGAATTGGTAACATTTTGAGCATTGTTTGGGAAATGAGCTTTTTTTTGTGAGGTTAATAACTATCTCCTCAACTTTATTTACTCAACTTAAAAATGGGTGTCACTTGATTTTTGCATCTCCCTGTGAAACTATAACTGGCACGTATGGCTTTCTACAGGGGGTCATGATGTTAAAGTTGGGGAATTCAGTCTCTGTACTTCTGGGGGAGTGTTGCTTTTTAAACTGCCTCACTGCCAGGCACACTGTGCTGTTAGCTGCACCCACTGTCCTTGCCAGGGGCCGTTGCTGAACCCTGGGCGGCTGCACTGCCGTGCTGGGGTTACTCTGCAGGGGGAGAAGCTGCTGGGGAGCAATGTAGAGCAGGTGCAGGAAGGAGACGGGGTCACTATTCACATTCTGAACTGCATAATTTTCCAAATTTGGGAATAGATTCATAGATTCATCCTCCAGCAAGTGACCCCGTACCCCATGCTGCAGAGGAAGGCGAATGTCTGAGAACAATTCTAAGGGGAAGGTGAATGCAGAGCTATGACACTGGAGATGCCCAGACCTCCAATGGGGGCAGCGTGGCAATTAATAATGGGAAGATCATTTGCGAAATTAGCCTCCACTGACACGATTTGTCTCTGTTCCTATTTTATGCTGTGGTGTTAGTTAGAGGAATCAGTACAGATTTTTTATTATATGAATTAAACACTTAATTTTATGTAACCAAGCCAAAAACTTAGTGTCACTTATTTTTTCTCTGTCCTAGCAAGAATGAATTGAATTTTGTGACTTTCTGGAAAGTGCAGGGAGATTAAATGCAGGGAATTCAGTCTCTGTGTTTGTGAGCTGATGTTTTCCTCTCACAGGTCAGTTCCTGCATTGAAATACCAAGAGGAATCTAAGGGCTGGTGAATGCTGGGCACTTAACTGGCAGAGCAACGTCTCTCAGGGTGTGATCTCCATCGCAACCCACAGAGTTAAGGTGACCTAAGCCCTGGTTCGATAGTGCTAAAGAAAAGAAAGAACTGTTCTGTCAATGTAGCTATTACAGGGATGGGAAAACCCCTCCAGTCATTGTCTGCTCCAGAGAGCTACAGCAGTGTTTTAAGTGTAGATAGAGTGAAACTAGATCCGGCGCCAGTTTACACTGTGGATGCCCAGATACTAAAAGTGCAAAACCAACAACAACGTTGTCAGGATTTGAACCCTGTGCTGGGAAACGACAACGGATTTCTACCCCAGCACCTTAACCACTCAGCCACAACTACTTAACATACAATTGTTTCACTACATGATGATTCTGTTCTCACTGAATTGTCATTCCAATTTTTTCCTCAGACCAGCTTCCCCAGCACACTCATGGCTGCGCATCAGTGTAAGTGTGTCCTTGGCTGAACAGTGAGAATTCCTGCCCATTTCCCTTCCGGCTGGAGCAGGATGAGAGTGTGTTTGTGTGAACGACATTGCTGTAGAATGTTGTTCATTCCTCACTCTGACAGTTCAGACAGTCTCTTTCCTAGTCAAATCTCCAGCACATCGTTCCAATAGCAGGGGGCATGTTTTCTCTGGGGCACTGAAATATTTCCGGGGGCTGGTGCATGAACTCAGCCTTGCATTTCACCCTCGATGTTTCATGGACGAACAACAGCAGCAGAAAGAAAGAGCCGAGCCAATATCTCCCTGTCAGGGATGCAGGTACCACATCCCCTCTGTCTGCCCATCGCCACTGCAGGAGAGAAGGGTTCACTGGAATCGAGTTCCCTGGCTCAGACCAGAGACACAGGGAGGTTTTGCTGTTCATGGATCTGTGCAAAGGAAATTCTGTCTCTGTGTGAAATTGAGGTAGCAAATGAAATGTCCACATGGTGGCCCAATACCCTAAGGAATGTGGGTGAAGGATTCAGGCTGGGAAATGATTTAACAGGGGTTTGTTTCAATTTATTGCCCTGATTAAAAACTATGGCTAAAATGCAGCCATGTTGTTAGTACTTGTATCTGTGTAGGGACAACCCAGTGGGTGTTAAGTCCATTGCCTTCACCAAGAGCAGTTGATTATTTTATCAAGGCACAAATTTCTTGTCAAGGCCTAGAATCCAGAGAAAACAATACACTGATGATAAGAAGAAGTACATAAAAATATTTTTCAGCCACCATGTGTGTAACTATGATGTGTCATGTTTCACTTTTTATATCTGGCGCCACCTCCTTTCCCTTTCACCTTGTAGTTGACCAAAGGCAAAGCTGAACGTCTCTTCAGATACCAGGGAGTGTTTATGTCCATCCCTGCAAGCTACACAGGGGTTTGATGTTGCTGCTTTCAATCCTCTGGCTCTGCTGGGATAAGGAACAATTCAGGCTGTCATTGATCTGAAGGAGGAAGATCAGTTCTTGACAGGGAGAGGGACGCCTCCTCTTAAACGTGTTTGTCTGGCTGACAGTCCTGCTTCCCAGGTCTTGCTCATGGGGCTTCAGCAGTTTTGGGACCAGTTCACTTCCTTGGCCCCACCTGCTGCCCCCAGGCGCTCCCCTCCAGGGGCCCTGGCAGTGCAGTATCTGCCTGCTTGTTCCAGTGGCTGCTGGCCCCTCCCCATGGCAAGGTGGGGCAGAGCTGTGCCTCTACGTGCTGCCCCCACTCCAAGCCCCTGCAGCCAATGGGACACTGTGGGGGTGATGCCTGGGGGCAGCAGCATGCGGAGGCCCCCCAGCCTTCCCCGCCTTGGAGCCCCAGGTAAGCGCCACACCCGACTCCCTCCCAGAGCCTGCACCCTCTCCCTGCACACACCCCCTCCCACCCGCTCCAATCTCCCTCCCAGAGCCTGAACCCCCATCTCTCCTCCTATTCCCCCTACCCCTGTCCCAGCCCGGAGCCTGCACCCAGCACCCAAACTCCATCCCAGAGCCTGCACCCTAGAACTCCTCCCCCACCCAAACTCCCTCCCAGAGACCAGCCTCTCACCCCTTCTGCACCCAAACTCCCCCCAGGGACTGCACCCCTCCTGCACCCCAATCCCCAGCCCCAACCCAGGGCCTGAACTCTAGACCTCCTCCCCCCATCTCCCTCCCAGACCCTTAGGCAGATGGGGGGCAGAGTTTTGAGGGGCAGGTTCTGAGTGGTATGAGTGACATTATTGGCCCACTGTGAGGATTGGAGGACTGGCACTGGCCCTACGGTAAATTGAGGTTGAGACCCTGCTTTAAGGGATTGGAGCAATGCTGGAGAGACTGACAGGAAGGGAGCTGGGGAGCCGTGTGTGCTCCAAGCAGAGTTGTTGTTGTGCTCTGGTGACACAGAGCGGGGGTGGGGAGTTTGTAAGCTGTGGTGTTTGTATAGAGAGAAAGTTTAGTAACCTCTAGCTTAAAAACTGTTCCTGCTCTGAGCTATACATGACACTCTTTGTTGCGAGTATAGATCAGTGGGTGAATGTTTCCCTGCAGGATAATAGGTTCCTAGTTACAATCCAAGTGATTCCCTTGAAAAATTTTTTTTGAATGAAAATCGATTTCCAGACCCATCTCCAGTATGTTCAGGAGTTCTCTGAATGGGGATGGTAGAAATGAATTTAAACACTCAGCATTTTCCTGTGCAAATGTATAAAGACCTAGCAGAGCTGTCCAGTAGATGAAATCAGTTCCAGTCCTCGGTGTCTCTGTATCTGAGGCATGTGCGACACCTCTGTGGTGATGACTGGAGAAAAAATGCTGGATTCAATGAAAGATGCGACCATAGGAGGGGAAAGTGAACGGCAGCACCACACAGTGTCATAACACTGAGATACGGGGCTTCGCTGTCACTACTCCTGTGTTTTCCATCATTTATATCCTAAGGAACACACCCTCCCCCTCCCCCACACACTGTCACACACAACCTTCTCCCCTTGAGCCCAATCCAACCCTCTCCCTCTCCCACACACACTCCACGGGACACAGCACTCGGTGACTCACCCAGATGGGGGCTTGTCTCTGCATCTCCCCAACAGAGGAGCAGAGAGCCGAAAGGGCCACAGGAGACCAATGGAGCTAGGCAGGAATAGAAAAGACTTCCCCTCCCTTCCCTTCTCTTGAGTCCAGTTAATCTCACCCATGGGTCATTCCTGCCTCGAGTGGGCTCAAAGCACCAACCTTCCCCTCAGCAACGGAAGGTGGGAACCAGCTCTATCACACAGAAGGAGGCTCCCCACCTCTGCTGCTGCCATTCAGCAGCCATTAATATTGATTTGTTTTAGTTAGTGCAACCCCCTCAACCCCTAATCCATCCATGAATCAAGGAGGTAAGACCCTCAGCTGGGAACCAGAGGGGCAATGGGTTAGTGTACGGGACTTATAGTAGCCGTCCTGAGTGGAGTGATGCTGAAGTTGTGAATTCAAACCTCACCTAAAGCACTAGTTTTCTTTAAGCAAATGGGTTCTGCCAATCAGTTTGCCTTACAGAAAATACAACTGCAGCTCAGAAGACACTGAGGTCCCCTTGCTTTACAGAGAGCAGGGCAGATTCCATAGATCTACCAGGCTCTGCTCTCTGCCAGCCACCAGGGTCAGGCAGAGCCCAGAGCACTGCCCCTGACTCCCCCTCAGTCTTTGCTCCCCAAACCACATGTGTGCTCGCCCTCTTCTCTGTGAGACTCAAACCCTGCCTGACTTTCTATATGTTGATGCGGTTTTCGTCTGTCGTGTTGATGTGCATGTGGGTTCTGTGTGATTTTGGTGGATGCCTGGCATAGTTTTGGGTGCATGTGTGTATGATTTTTGCATACAGATTGGTTTTTTGCTTAGTATTCTTTTGGTATGTGGGTTTTGTGCTTTCTTGTTGTGGGCTTTTGCTGGATTTTTTGGTGTGGATTTGTTCTTTCTATATTTTTTGTGGCTTTCCCTTTTGTGTATATGGCTCTGTGTGCTGTGTGAATTTGTGTGGGTTTGGTTTTTGTTTATGTCTGTGCGGGCCTGTGCAGTCTGTGATTTTCTCTTTCTCTCTGTGTGTTTGTCTCTCTGTTTGTATCTTCATGTGTAAATTCACTGGATTTTTTCAAAATCTTCACAGCTTTGCCAATTTTCACCAGGAATTTTTCTCCATTAAGAAATTCTCACGTGTTCCCTACCAGTTGGTGACCATTGCCCCAGGGGCATGTCAGTCTCAGAGTCCTGATTTCCCATTGACCCTTCCCCCTTTTATTGGGACTGGGAACTAGCCAACCAAAAACCCCACTAAGTTTTAGTAAAGGGCCAACAGTCCCTTACATGAGCCAGCCCCATGAGGGTCACCGATGGCCAGAGAAGGCAGCACAAGCTGGCCCCATGGTGTAATGGGCAGCACTCAGGACTCTGAATCCTGCAATCTGAGTTCAAATGTCAGTGGGATCTGGTATTGGTTTGTGGTAAAGCCCTGGAGCTCAAAGTGCTCAATTTCCCTGTTTCTAGTTGTTTAAGAGTGAGTCTTTTCCCTCCTGCTGAGTGACTCACACCCACTGGAACTAGGTCGTTGGTTGAGATGGCTGCAATGGATTGGGGTGTAGAAGTGGCTATGGCTGCCTGTAGTCCTGTGGTTTGACCTGGTTGGGATTCTTGCTGCTTCACAGGATGCCCACAAGTTTGGCCCTTGTGCTTGCTGCCACACCTTTCCTCTGGCCCACACGGCGCTTGAAGAAAGGAGTGCCAGGGCCAGGATTAATAGTCAGGGCTTGGCAGGAGGGAGGGTGGAGCCCAGCCTGGAGTCCCTCACATCTTCCCTCCTCCGGACACCTAGAGCAGAGGCGGCTGGTGCAGACAGCTCCAAGGGAAGGTTTATAAGCCACAGAGCAACTGAAGGTGGGACAAGAGGAGGGGAGGACCATGCCCTTGCATGGCCAGCAGACAGCCACAAAGACCCCCGGCCAGGCTGCTCCCTGCCATACCAAACACCCACTGAAAGCGACCCACAGACCAGCATGCGGCGCAGCTGCTGATGCTCTGTGGCCAACATCAGAAGAAGGTAGGAAAGAAGGGCCACCCCCTGGTGTGGCCTCTGTCTGTTCCCACTCATAGTGCTCACTTTTGCCATGGGGCAGGAGATTTTACCCCAAGAGGCTTTTCCCCAGCTGGCAAGAAGCAGAGAAACACCCAGGATCCCAAGGTGCTATTTACCAACCCCCTGAAGCACAGGGGCAGGTGCACACTTGGAAGAGGGAAACTGCTCTACGCGCCAGCCCGGGCAGCCGCCCATTATCTTTAGCAAGTCAGGAAGGGCAAAGGCTAGACTGGAAGGACCTGGGGCTCATGCCCCAGCCTTTGTGACACCCAACCCCCAACTCCTTCCCGGGGCTCTAGCTGGAGCCAGAGCATTGGCCTGAGCCGCCAAGAAGAGGTTCCAGCCCTGAAGGGAGCAGGACTTTCAGCATGAAGGTAAAGTTGCAGCAACACAACCATGAAGCAACTTGAACTCTCAATGCCTGCTCTGAAGTCAGATCCCTTATCCATTAGGCCACATGAAAATAGCCCCTCCAAGCACTTCTTTAGAAAAGGCAGACGCTGTGTTTCTCAGGTCTTCTACTGAGGGGGGCCGAGACTCTCTGGGCACAAGAAGTAGAGTTCCCAGCAACACGTGAGAATTAATTCTATGGAGCCAGGTGCAGGACTTTGGCAGGGAGGCTCAGGCATGGCGGATTGGGGTGCAGTGGACGGGCTGGCTGTCTAGGTGAGGAGATTTAGTGACCCTCAGGTGCAGGTTGGAGGAAGAGGAGGAGGAATTGGCAGTGGCCGTGGAGAAGAAGAGGAGGGGTGGAGGTTCTTAGCAAGCCTGGCTAGCTCAGTCAGTAGAGCATCAGGCTCTTAATGGGAGGGGCCAGGGTTTGAGCTGCTGTCCAGGGACTCAGCTTTTAAGTTGCCTTGTGTGCCAGGAGCCAAATGATTCCTGGTGGTGCCCAGAGCCATGTGTGGGACAGAGAGGCTGAGACTTGTGGCACCTGCTCTGCGGCAGGGATCCTGGCAGCTCAGACTCAGGGAAGGCTTCTGAGCTCAGAGCGGCTGACTTTGAGAGTTCCGGGGAAGTGCTCAATGCCTGCTCCACCTCAGGCCCTGCCCCCAAACCATCAAAATCTCTTCCTAACCCGCCCCTTTCTCTCCTCACTCCTCCAGCACACCCCTTCAATGGCCAGCGGGAGGCGCTGAAGCAGAAGAGGAGGAGCTTGTCGGCCAGGCCTGCTAGCAGGGGCGTGCTGGGCAGCTTTTCTTTCCCTCTGTTTCTTCTGCAGCCCTCTAGCACCCATGGAGTCGCTGACTTGGCTTCTTTCACACACTAGAGAGAGGAGCAGAACCAGGACTATGGCTGATCTAGGGGGCACTAGGTGAGTGGCAGAGGCTTCAGGTGCTGAGAGTTTGCCTGACCCCTCAGGGACACAGTGTGAGGTAGTGTCCCAGGGATCTCTATGAAAGGAGCAGAACATGATTTATTGGGGTGGGGAGAGAATTGAGAGTGTCTCAGGGGTTGTAGACAGGTATTGCCCTTGTTAGAGACTAGCTAAAACACAGGCCTTGCTGTAAGCAGGATTTGAACCTGTGCAGGGGAACCCTACTGGATTTCGACTCCAACACCTTAATCACTCGGCCATCACAGCTGTGATTGCAAAATTGCCCCACTGCCAGAGAAACTGGTAAAGAATCACAATGCCTAGGCATGAAGTCATCTGAACTACAGAATTCCCACCGCAAACCTGGCTCCCAAAGCACAGGGGGGATTTGGGGTTTTTTCTCTTTGCTTAGCCATGTGCAGTCGCACAGAGAGCGCGTTTAAAAGTCTCCCCTCCCACAGATCGGGAATGGGAAATGATTCTCAGCTTGAAGCTTGATGTGAATGAGGATGTCTGGGCCACAGGGCCAGGGACTGGCCTTTGCTATAGAAACCAGTGACACACAGAACTAAGCTAAGGAAAATGTTTCCTGGAGTCAGTAGCTGGATTAGCAGCAGTATTGTGCAGAGAAATGTCTCACAAGAGGAGTAAGCGCATTGGTGGTTCAGTAGCAGAAGTCACAGATACAGCAGGGGAGGTCTGTGGATCGGGAGTTAGGGGCACTGGCAGAGCAGTGAGAGGGGAGCCCAGGGCTGGGATAACAGGGGCTGTGGGTCAGGACAAGCAGTTCTGCACGGAGTGTTCAGAGCTGCCCTGTATCTGCCCTTTCTCTGCACCGTCCCTGCTCCCAGAATGCACCAGGCCCTGGACTGAACTCTTCCCCTGCAGGCTGAGCTGGTTTCGTTTGCTGTGATCCTGTTAGATGGGCAGGGGAGGAAGTGACAGTCCCAGCCCACAGCCAATGCCCCCCTGTCACCCAGCACCCTTGGCCCCAGATCCACCCAGCCTAGTAGAGAACTCAGCAGGGCAGGGCAGCCAGGAGCTGTGCCCTGCCAGGCACTCAGGGGCATCCACCCTGCAGCTGGGGTATCTCCCCAGCGTGGTCCATGGGAGCTCACGCACTAATGGGGTAGTGGCAGCAGCTGCGTGGTGGGTTGGGCTGGTGACTTGGGTAAATCTCCTGGGGTTGGCTGGGTTCATGCTCAGACGACTGGCCCCAGTCACCGGCCGAGCCCCCCAGCCACGCTGCTGCTGTTAGCGCCCTAGCCTTGGGTGGAAGCTGCTGGCTGGCTGGACCCTGAGAGTGAATCAGGCACTAGGGGAAACCCCCCGGCCTGAAGATTCATTGCCGAGATTCCTGGGAGCTGTCCATCCCTATGGCTTGTGTGGCTGTCCCTGGGGGTCCAGCAATGGCTCTGGAGGGCGACTCGTGTCACCTGGGGGGAGGTGATCCAGGCAGTGGGCAGCCGGGGTGTCTGACTTACTGGTAAAATTGGTCTCTTCACTCCATGGTGTTCGGTGGCCTGGGTCAATACCGACACCTCCCAGGAACAGGTCGGGGTTGAGTGGGGTTAGAATTTTCCTCTAAAGTGATTTTAGGGTCTGATCCTGCAAGTCCCCCATGTACCCAGTACAGGATGGGTCCAGGCACCTCACTCGATCCAGTGCTGGCGTATACAGCAGAGAATTGGAAGCGGCAAATCGGGGGGTCATATAAAGAGACTAGAAATACAAGAAGTTACTTTTGAAAGGAGAAAAGAAAAAGACGACATTCCCGAGCTGTTTAATAGGGCGTTTGCCCCTTGCAGGCTGCGAAGGGAAATCTCAGGGGTTATGTTCACCTGTTCCCAGGGCTCTGTCCTCAGGACAGATTTGTTGGAGAAAGGAAATCACCACTGAGAGAGGAGTTGGGCTCAGGGTGGATTTTTGTGCTTTGTCAGGGAATTTAGGATCTGGGACTGGAGCCTTAAAAAGGGAGCGGGTGAAGGCTCCCCTCTGCTTTCAGGCTGAAGGAATCGTGGGTTTGGTCAGTCCACCTGGGGGGTCACATCGCTCCCAGGCAAAGAGAGGAGGAGAACTCCTCTCACAATGACACATGCAGATCCTGGAGAAGAAGAAAGAGATAAGAGACCAGCAGCAGGTGAAGGTGACTGAGGAGGGGAATCCCTTGTGCATGTTACAGAACACTTGGGAAGCTGTGGCCATTCAAACACACTGAGCTTTACTAACGAGCAAGGCCAGACTGCTGTGACTCGGAGAAGGGTTTAGGTGTCATAATGGACAAACAGCTCAGCATGAAATGCCCGTGCGATGCTGTCGTTGTCCTTGGATGTACAGACAGGAGAACAGTGACTAGATATAGGGCACTAGTGTTATCTCTGTACAACATTGGTCAGACCAACACTGGACTTTTGCACACAGTCATCCTGGCCACATTTTAAGTTGAAGAATGAAAAATTGGACAGGGGGGCAGAGAAGAAGAAAAAAAGCGCTGAAAAGTTGCCTTCCAGTGCGAGACAAGAGCTCAATCTGCTCAGTTTATCACAGAGAAGACCAAGAGGTCACTTGATGACAGTGTGTAAATCCCCTCCCAAAGAGAAAATTCTGGGTACTGAAGGGTTCTTTAACCCAGCAGCAAAAGGCAGAACAAGAACCAGTGGCTGGAAGTTAATGGCAGAGAAACTAAAATGAGAAATAAGGGACACATTTGCAATCGGGTGATTAAACACTGGAACAAAGTACCCAGGGCAATGATGGATTCTCCACCTCACATGGGGGTGGCAAGAGGGGACGCGGGGAGGGGCTGAAGAAAGTGCTCTCAGGTGAGATAGAAAACCATTTCTCTCTGGTGCTTGGCTGGTGGCCTTGCTCTCATGCTCAGGGTCTCCCTGATCTCCATTGCTGGGGTCAGGAAGGAATTTCCCCCAGCTCACACTGGCAGGGATGTTGGAGTTTTTGTCATCCTCTGCGGCATGGGGCACAAGTCACTTGCCTGGATCAGCTGGGTACATCTCACCAAATCAATTCCAGTGCAGGGGCCTCCAGTATTGGTACCCCTCTGCCTCTCCTATGCTCTGCCTGTGGCACACAACGGGATATTCTCCTAAGGGCTGCAATATGTTGGTTTAATCCTGGTTGTTGGGCTCAGTGCAGGGTTGACTTTGTGGCCTGTCACGTGTACGGGGGTTAGACAGGATTATTTAGTTGTCTTGACTGGCCTTAAAATCTAGACATGGATGTTCTGGCTACGATATTGCAGTGTCTGACCAGTGGTCTCTCCAGCTTCCAGGGGACTCGTTCCAATCGAATCCCAGGCCAGGATTCAGAGACTGGCAACTGCAGCGCAAGGCAATGGGGGCTGGTGGGAGTCACTTTGGGGCTGTCACTAGTCACAGAAAACAGAACCTCTCCCAACATCCCGACTGCTGAGCATCAGGACATCTGGCCGTAGAGGAGCCGGGGCAGTGCCCCCCGTGGAAGGAATCAGGCGGGATGGAAACCCACAGGACGGGGAGTTGTGTGTTTCAGGAGTGTTGGTATCACTCGAACACATGCACTGTGCCCACACGCAGAGCCAGTTCGTGCTGTAAAACCCCCAGACCCACGAGGGATGTGTTAAACTCAGCACAAGTTCTGCTTTAACCCATTAGAAATAACCCTGTAATTATTGTGGCATCTCAGTGCCAGAGGACACCAAACCCCTGAGCTGTCAGTAGAGGGCCAGGAGTAGCATCACTGGACACTGTCAGTGCTTCGGCAGCGAGGCCTTGTACATGCTGGCCCTGGCGGCTCAGACACATGGCTAAGGAAAGGGGAAGGTTACACGCACCCCAAGCCGGAGCCCTCACTCCCTCCTGCACCCCAACCCCCTACCCAGCCTGGAGCCCCTTCCTGTACCCTGAACCCCTCATTCCTGCCCTTCACACCCCTTTACAGCCCTCACCCAGTCCCACACCCCACCCCTCGTTGCAGCCCAGAGCCCCTTCCCATACCCTGAACCCCTCTTTCCTGCTCTTCAACCCCCTTTACAGCCCTCACCCCCTCCTGCATCTCAACTTCCTGCCCAGCCCGGAGCCCCTTCCCGTACGCTGAACCCCTCACTCCTGGCCTTCACCCCCGTTAGAGCCCTCACCCCCCTCCTGCACCCCAACCCCATGCCCAGCCCAGAGCCCCTTCCCATACCCTGAATTCCTCATTTATGGCCCTCACCCCACATTAGAACCCTCACCCCCTCCCGCATCCCCACCCCCCATCCCAGCCCGGAGCCCCTTCCCATACCCTGAACCCCTCATTTCTGTACTTCACCCCCCATTAGAACCCCCACCCCCTACCGCACCCCAACCCCCTGCCCAGTGCGGAGCCCCTTCCCGTACCCTGAACCCCTCATTTCTGGACTTCACCCTGCATTAGGACCCTCACCCACTCCCGCACCCCAACCCCCTGCCCAGCCTAGTGACAGTGAGTGAGGGTGAGGAAGAGCGAGCCACCGAGGGAGGGGAATGTAGTGAATCAGGGGCGGGGCCTCAGGGAAGAGTTGGGGCCTTGGAGAAGGGGCGGGGTTAGTCTGTTTGGTTTTGTGCAGAAAGTTGGTAACCCTACTTCAGGCCTAAAGCCTGGGGTGACCTCTCCACTCCAATCTCTAGCCAAGCACATTGGAGCCTGCAGGTTTCCAGGCCAGGTTCACTTCGTGTCTCTCATTGGAGCTGCTCTGTACTGGCTCCCTGCCCAGCCGCTGCTGCTCCCCCAGAACCCCACCCAAACCTGCAGCCAGCTGTAAGCTCTGGGAGTCACAGCCTGTTTCACATGTGGCTCTGCATCCATTCCTGGGGATTTCTCTCCGCATCCAGCTCTCTGCAGCTCCTCGCCTGCCACGCAGCCACCACTTCCCGCAACAGCCCGGCCCTTTCCTGCTTCAGGACCGTTCCCCTGACCTGGCCAGAGGAAAGAGAAGTGCAGCAGGGAAGGAAATGGTGGGGATTGTAGTCCCATTCTTAGCAGATCTATCACAGTCCCAACCGTAGGCTGAAAGACGCTGCAAACAGACAAAGTTCCTCTCTGCCCTATCAGATTATAAGTCCCAAGGTTTCTGGGGTCACATTGATTGCCCCCTCTTGCTTAAAGAAACAGTCTTAAAGTCTGCAGCTGCCTTTTCAGCTCCTTTCTGTACCTTTAACTGCAAACTTTATATTATATCCTTTTCGTAACACCCTGATTTCCTGTATTTTTTACCGATTCAACTCCAAAAGATCCATGAAATGTTACCAAGAAATAGAAAATTGAGAAAGTCAATGTGTTTGTGAAAATGTTCATATCTTTTAAAGCCATCTCTTGGGTCACTGAACCCTGATCCATGGACATTCGAGCCACACTGAAGACTGGGCATCTGAAGGGAACGTCCAGTTGAGAGACAAAGTTTCCCTCTTCCCCAGCAGCAGGCTCAGCAAAACCAGCGTCACATGAGCTGGCAGAGACCATGTCCAGGACAGGTCGGTACATTTCCAAAACCTTGGAGACCATAGCCTGAGGCTCAGTAGGACTGACACTCTGTAGACCCGAGTCTAGGAAAAGAAAAGGGATGGATAGTGAACAAGTCAACACAACCCACTCCTTTTCACTGGGGGGGGGTTGCAAAAATGAAAAAAAAATCCTCAACATTTTAGCTTTGGGTTTAGATTTCCATTGAAAACCACAAAGTTTTCTTGAGAAATTAAAAAAATCCTTCAGGCCAGGCAGCCCGAGGTGCCGGGCTCCCTGGCAGGCCGACACCTCAGCCACCTCTTGCCTCATGGCCTCGGCTCTCAATGCTCTGCTGGTTGCCTCCTCCCTTGAAGGCCCCAAGCAAAAAGAAACAAGCACATGCCTAGCAGAAGACAGTTTTGATTCATCGACCTTTGGGTTATGGACCCAGCAGGCTTCTGCTGTGTCACTCTGCTGGCTCTTTACCTACAGCCTCCAGCACCCACACTTGCCTTGCGAGCTCTAGCGCTGGCAGGCAGTTGCGCAGGCTGCTAGGCAGCAGCCTTGGTAACAGCAGACATGTGTCTCTGTGGCGCAATGGGTGAGTCTGTTTTGCTGTTAATTGAAAGGATGGTGGTTTGAGTCCACCCAGGAATGGCGATAACCCCTTGTTCCTCAAGACCTGCTGGGAGCCTCAAAGGCTACCTCAAATCCATCTCTCTTGGCCTCAGTGGTTTCAGCTCAGGCCCAAAGACTGTGCTGGATGCGACTCAGAAATCCATCTCCCAACACCCATGCTGGAGGCTCAGGCTTAATCCTCAAGGCTGAACGCAAAACCTTCAGCCAGGCGTGTTTTGCTCCATTGCCGCCTCCGCCCAAGCGGCAATGGAGAAATGTAGGAGAAACGCCGGCTAGAAGACGCCTCCCTCTCACTTCTCTGTAGGCTGTGACATTATTAATATCAACTGGGACCATATAGATCATTGCTGCCACCACTGTTATATATTTGCAGCAAATACTGTGCAAAAGTTGTCGTGTGAGGTGTCTGTGACAAGGTTATGATTTGCTGGTTATAATTATACTAGCTGTATGTGTGTACCATTTTTGTATCTGCAGTTATGAACATGGGCTTTGTACTTGTATCTCAAAGGTATTTGATTTTAAGTACCCTTAGTGATGCATTTGGTCAGCTTTTTGAGAAAGGACTATTCTCATTTAAGTGCCCAATCAAGAAACGCTTCACTGACAATGGACTTTGGAAAATGCCAATCCACATCTGAGCTTTCCTGGGAACATTCAAATTAATATGTAAACAATGGCGTAGGGCTGCAAATTGAATCATGCATGGACATGTGACCTGCCCATGTGACTCCAGACTCCATCTTGCTGCTGTGATTTTCCTAGGTCAGCCCTAGGACCAATCCTATTCAACTTATTCATAAATTATTTGGAGAAAGGGGTAAACAGTGAGGTGGCAAAGTTCACAGACGATACTAAACTGCTCAAGATAGTTAAGACCAAAGCAGACTGCAAAGAACTTCAAAAAGATCTCACAAAACTAAGTGATTGGGCAACAAAATGACAAATGAAATTTAATATGGATAAATGTCACGTTGGAAAAACATAACCCCAACTATACATACAATACGATGGGGGTTAATTTAGCCACAACTAATCAGGAAAGAGATCTTGGAGTCATCAGGGATAGTTCTCTGAAGACGTAGCAATGAATTGACACATATGACCCCAAGATGAGATCATTAATACACTAACCTGAGAAGAAGGACACCCCAACACTAGAAGGGAGAAGAAATACAAAAAGGGAAGCGGGGAGAAACCCGTACTGAACATGCATTACACCTAGCGACGGCAGCAGAACAGATTATCGACTACACAACCCAAGAACGGGATCTGCATGTTGCTGTAGACAGATCAATGAAAAGCTCCATTCAATTCACAGCCGCCAGCAAAAAAGTTAACATCATGTTAGTATTCATAAGGAATGGGCTGGAGAATAACACCGAACATTTGTATACAAATCAAAGAGGAAGCCTCCAATACCCTGGGACCACCCTGCCTACTACAGCGCTGCACACAGGATATTTTATATGTATCTTTGAGAACTGGGGAAGAAATGGGTCTAAAAAGAAACATTTGCTAATGAGAGAAAACCACCCGAATATGAAGATATTTTATATTAAGTGAGAGCAATTGGACAGTGGAAGTTCAATTAACAGACAACAGTAATTCCCACCCCCCCGCCACACACACACCATTCACATGGCAGCAGGGAGCCCTTTGGGGAGGTGCTTTAAGAGGGTACGTGAGGGGAGTGTGGAGCAGGAAAACTTCCTGGCAGTGGGAAGGAGGCAGAAGCAGGGGCAGGCAGGTGACTGGCAGTTGGGGGTAGCAGTAGCCAGGACTGTGTAACCTTCTGCTGGACAGTCTCCACTGCGGACTTTTTCCTTCTGTCCCCTTCCACGCCAGCAGAGAAAGGCCACCCCAGCCCACCCCAGAGGCAGCTGTATCTCAGGGCTCTGCAAACTGCATCCATTAAGCCTCTTCTCATTTGGGGGATGATTCAGGACAATTTCCCAAAGAAAGGAAGAAAATTTGCTGCAGGTCAAACGAGTGTGAAAATATCCCAAATCTGAGATTGTTAAATTAACATTGGAGAATTAAAGAGAAAATGGGGCAAAATCTGAAAAGGAGACTAGAGAAAGTGTCAATAATTGCTCCACCAGCACTGACCCCTCATGGAGCCCTTGCTGCTTTTACAGCTGAGAGGAGACTTCCTCTCTCTGATGCCTGGCCATGGTGGAACTGGTGACCCAGTGAAGCTGACTCGAGGCTGATGCAAGCTAAGCAAAGCTGAACCAGCTGCCCAGGGTACGGGGTTGGAAGTCAAAATGGGGGGTGGGCCTGGGTTCCCCTACATCAGTGGTACGGGGACAGGCAGCTGTTTCCAGATCGGACACTTGGGGCCCACAAGTGACCTGCTGCCTGACACCAGCTCCTGGACTTGCCTGTTGGGCAGGAGCCCCCCCAGCCCCTCCCCCACTGTACCCCCTAATCTCCACTCCCCTCCCCGAGCTGGGGGAGAACCCAGGAGTCCTGGCTCCTAGCCCTGCCCACCCCTGTATTTCCATAGGGCCCCACCCAACGCCCCCCCCATCCTACATCAGCTTCAAGTTGAGAATCATTTCCCATTCCTGCACTGTGGGAGGGGAGACTTTTAAACGCGCTCTCTGTGCGACTGCACATGGCTAAGCAAAGAGAACAAACCCCAAATCCTCCCCGTGCTTTGGGAGCCAGGTTTGCGGTGGGAATTCTGTAATTCAGATGACTTCACACCTGGTCATTGTGATTCTTTACCAGTTTCTCTGGCATTGGGGGATTTGTTTCACTGATGGCTGAGTGGTTAAGGTGTGGGAGTGGAAATGCAATAGGTTTCCTCTGCGCAGGTTTGAATCCTGCTCACAGTGAGGTCTGTGTTTTAGCCAGTCTATCACCTGGGCAACACCTCTGTGCAACCCCCTGAGATACTCTCAAGTCTCTCCCCACCCCAAGTAAATCCTGTTCTGCTCCTTTCATAGAGATCCCTGGGGCACCACCTCACACTGTGTCCCTGAGGGGTCAGGCAAACTCTCAGCACCTGACGCCTCTGCCACTCACCTGGTGCCCCATGGATCAGCCAAAGTCCTGGTTCTGCTCCTCTCTCTAGAGTACGAAGGAAGCCAAGTTAGCGACTCCATGGGAGCTATGGGGCTGCAGAACCAACAGAGAAAAAATAGGTGCTCAGCACCCACTGGCAGCCAGCTCCTCCCCCGCCCACTACAGGCCTTGCTGACAAGCTCCTCCTCTTCCCCTTCAGCACCTCCCACTTGCCTGTGATCAGCTGTTCAGTGGTGTGCAGGAGGCACTGGGTGGAGGGGGAGGAGCAGGGACGGGAAGAGGTGAGGGTGGTTGAGGAATGGGGCAGGAAGTTGCAGGATGCGAAGAGATGGGACAGGGGTGGGGACTTGGGGGAAGGGGTGGAGTGGGGGCAGGGCCTGGGGACAAAAAGGGGGATTTGTCCTTGATCTCAGACCCCTCTAGGGCCGGCTCTGAAGGAAAACGCTGACTATGACAGTGACAATACAACTGACCAGCATTGCGGGGGAGGCTGAGGGAGATCCGCACTCATCAGGTCTCTTCTCTCCCCCACGGTGAGCCAGACACTGCTCTCTCCTGGCTTTCACTCTAGCAGCTGGATGCCAAGGAGCCATTTCCCCACAGGAAGTGCATTGAGTGCCCCTGTGGTGCTGGGGGGGCTGGCGCTGCTGCTGCCTGTGGGGCTGGCAGGGGGGCTGATGTCTGCAAAGACTCTCAGCTGCCAGGCCGCAGGGGGCACTTGGGACCTTACCAGAGTGGCTCAGTGAAGATGGGAGGTTGACAGAGCAACACAGACGCTCTCCAGAGCACGGAGCAGCATCCGCCCATGCAGCCAGGCAATGAGCACTTCCCACAGCCTGGAGCCGAGGGGGAGGCAGCAGCTGCTGTTCCAGCTGCTCGGGGACAGGCCCTGTCAGCGAACAGCCACTTCTTACTCACCACAGCTAATGGTGCCAGGTTCCTCCGGTGGGGGTATGAAGCAGCCATTTGTTTTCCTCTCCTTTTTGTGTGCAGCCGCTTACAAAAACATCCCAGACAGAGAAGCAACAGGCCAAAATGCTGTCCTGCGGCTGCCAAAGTAGCTCAGTTGGGAGAGTGTTAGACTGAAGCTCTAAAGGTCCCTGATTCAATCCCAGACTTTGGCAGGCCCTTCCGTTTCTCTTTGTGCAGGGGTGGCTTGTTTTCCGGGAGCACAACAGTGCTTGCACCCAAGATAAGTTGCTGATCTAGGGCTCTGCAGTAGGAAAACATAGAATGGGCTTCTGCCCCTAGTTGGCCCACCTGACCTTTAACGATGAGAGCTGTCTTTCCCAAATGGTAGGAAGAAAGTGAGGCAGGGCAGCCCTCAGGAATGGTGCCAGAGGGCTGCTAGGCAGGGATTGGGGGATGAAAACTCCTTTGTGCAGCTGAGCAATGGCAGTATGAGGGAAGAGGCATCTGTAAAAGTGACCCAGCACACCTCTCCTCCTCTGGGCACCTAGAGCAGAGGTGGCTGTGGCTGATGGCTCTGAGGGAAGGATTAAGAGCCACATAACAACTGAGGTCAGGGCTAAAGGGCAGGACCATGTCTATGTGTGACCTTCAGACAGGCATAAAAACACCCAGCCAGCCTGCTCCCTGCCATGCCAACCACCCACTGAAGGTCACCAGCATGCAGGGCGGCTGCTGATGCTCTGTGGCCAAGATCACAAGATGGTAGGAAAGCAGGGCCAGCCCCCATAGTGGGGCCTCTGACTGGTCCCACTCAAGGTGCTCATTTTTGCAGTGGCGCAGGAGATTTTTCCCCAAGAGGCTTTTTCCCAGCTGGTGAGAGGCAGAGAAACACCCAGGCTACCAAGGTGCTATTTACCAACCCCCTCAAGCACAGGAACTGGCGCACATTTGGAAGAGGGAAACTGCTCTACACACTAGCCCGGGCAGCCGCCCATTTTCTTTGGCAAGTCAGGAATGGCAAAGGCTAGACTGGAAGCACCTGGGACTTCTGCCCCAGCCTTTGGGACAACCATCCCCCAACTCCTTCCCAGGGCTCTGGCTGAAGCCAGAGCATTGGCCTGAGCCGCCAAGAAGAGGTTCCAGCCCTGAAGGGAGCAGGACTTTTAGCCCAAAGGTAAAACTGGACAAGCACAACCACGAAGGGACTCAAACCCTCAATCCCCTGATCCAAAGTCAGATGCCTTATCCCTTAGGCCACATAAGAAAAGGTTCTCCAGGCACTTCTTTGGAAAAGACAGACACTGATACATCTGACAAAGTGGGGATTCATCCACGGAAGCTCATGCTCTAATATTTCTGTTAGTCTATAAGGTGCAACACGACTCTTTGCTGCTTTTGTAGACACTGTGTTTCTCAGGTCAGCTAATGAGAGGGGAGGGGCCGAGTCTCTCTGAGCACAAGAAGTTGAGTTCCCAGTGAGATGTGAGACTTAATTCTCTGGAGCCGGGTGCAGGGCTTTGGCAGGGGGTCTCAGGCATGAGGGATTGTGGTGCAGCAGATGGACCAACTGCCTAGGTGCGGAGATTTAATCTCACTGAGGAGGAGGAGGAGGAATCGTGCTGATAGGCAGTGTCCAGGACCGGTGCAACCACTAAGGGAACTAGTTGGCCGCCTAGGGTGCCAAGTGGTTGGGGGCACCAAAAAGCACACTCAGAGGAGGAAGTAGAGTTGAGGTGAGCTGGGGCAGGGGGCTGGGGGGAGGTGCGGGGGGAGGGCTGCCTGCAACAAGTAATGGGGGGATGTGTGTGCAGGTGAACCGCACCCTGTCCCAGCTCATCACTGCTCCATCTTCTCCCCTGAGCACGCCGCCCCTACTCTAATTCTCCTCCCCTCCTAGGCTTGCTGCACTAAACAGCTGATTGGCACCACAAGCCTGGGAGGCAGGAGAAGTGGAGCAGTGCCAGCGTGCTCAGGGGAGAAGGCGGAGCAGTGGGGAGCTGGGGTGGGGAGCTGCTTCAGCGGGGGTGCCTGGCTCTTCCCCATCGCCCCTGCCCCTGCTCTGCCCCAGTCCCGCCCTCCCGCCCCTGCACTCACTGCATGGTAAGTGGAGTGACCCAGCCCCAGCCTGGTCCACTCCCCTAGTTCCCAGCCATGCAGCCAGTGAGTGCTGTGGGGCGGTTCCCCCCTCCGTCCAAACTTGGGAGCCAGGGGAGTTCTATGGCCCTGGGTCTCTCATCCCTCCATCCCCTCCCCTGCCCCCAATATCCCTCTTGGGCTCTGTGGGGTTGGTTCTCTCTCACTGTCCCTGTGCTCCCCCCTGCACAGCATATCCTGGGAGTGACTCAGTTTCCCTGGACCAACATCTCACCACTCCACACATGTCCTTTCTGTTCCCCATCTCCCTCCACCCCACCCCATTTTCCCTGCACCCCAGACTTGGTCTTTGCCAGCCCCATCTCCTCTCCTCCTGACCCCAATATCTCCTGCCCCTATGGGTCTATAAGGCTGGGTCTCTCCCTCCCACATTCTCCCCTCATCCCCTCCCCCAATATCTCCCGGCCCCAGGCTGTGACGTGCTATGACGTGTGCTGGGGCTGTGACGTGTGCTGGGGCCAGGGCTGGGTTTTTGCTGCCCCAAGCGGCGAGGAAAAAACAACAACCCACGATCGCAATCAGTGGAAGCTCCACTGCGCTGCCTTTTTCTTCGGCGGCAACTTGGTGGCAGGTCCTTCCCTCCGAGAGGGACTGAGGGACCCTTCGCCGAATTGCTGCCGAAGACCCCGACATGCCGCCCCTTCCCCTTGGCTGCCCCAAGCACCTGCTTGCTGAGCTAGTGCCTGGAGCCGGCCCTGGCTGGGGCTGTGACGTGCGCTGGGGCTGTGACGTGCTGTGACCTGCTCACTCCCCAAGGGCAACTCACTCCCTTGAAACCAGCAGGACAGAAGTTGTCACGTGTCCATGGGCGGGGTTATGCAGATGGGCAGTGTCTGGCGGCAGTACGGGGAGCAGCGAGAGGAACCGAAGGAGCCGGGCAGAGAGAATTCTCTGTGTGTGGACAGAATCTGGTGTGGGGAGTTCGTGTGGGGAGTGCCTGCACCGGAGTCACTTCAGGGCAGTGATTGCCACTGAGCTATGTAGTGACAAAAGGTGTGTGAATGGGGTGTGGTACCTGCCTGGGAGCAGCTTGTGGTGATAAGAAAAGGGGTGGGAGCAAGAGGTCCTGTCCTAGCAGGGGGTGTATAGACTGAGAGGGTGTTTTGTGGGTGTAAGTAGGTTTGGGGGCTTTTTGCAATGACAAGGGGTGTCTGCAGCTAGAACCCTCCTAACCCCACTAGTTTTCTTTGTGTTGTGGGGTGGTGGATTCTGTGATGTCACATTCCCTGGGGGAGGAGTTTGAATCATAACTCCAGAGTGGGAGAACAACTCCCCCGACTCCTGCTCAGTCTCCACTAGGGGGCTGGGCTGGGCTCTCTAGGGAGGGAAGCACTGGGAAAAACAGTCTCCCCTATGGAACCCAGGAGTCCTGGATCCCAGTCCCCCTGCTCTAGACCCCTTCCACTTCCAGAGCCAAGGATAGAACGCAGGGGTCCTTGTGTCCAGCCCCTCCCTGCTCTGACCACTAAACCCCACTGCCCTCCCAGGGTGATGCAGGGGTCACTGGATCCGTGTCCCAGCTCTGCTATGTGCCTTGACTGATTTTCCCAAAGTGCTTCCTTCTGAATCTAGTCGACGAAGTGGGAATTCACGCACGAAAGCTCATGCTCCAATACGTCTGTTGGTCTATAAGGTGCCACAGGACTCTTTGCTGCTTTTACAGATCCAGCACGTCTGCCCTCTCCGCCCGGTTACTGCCCACCCCCGTGTGGGGGCACCAGCACTGTGCCGAGTAGTGATGGACAATTGTCCAAGCTGGCCCAGGGGAGACGTGTGTGTCCCTGCTGCCCTCTGCTGAGCCCTGCTCTGTGTGTGTGTGCATCTGTGACACTGTATCAGTGTGTTGCTGTGCTACACAGTAGGAAATGGCTTTGCAGAATTTTGTATTCTGCAGCAAGTGACACACACGCACACACACAAAGGGACTCACACAATCCCAAGAACACTCACACACAACACACCCAGAGGGACATGTTAGTCCAACCCCCAAAGAGAGAAACATTCACACTCCCAGCCACACTCACAATAACCCCCCCACACACCATAACATTCACAGTTGTGCTCAGAGACACAAATGCACGCAGTTCACTCCCAGTGCTCCAAATACAAGGACCTCCTGCCCCACACAGCATGTGCCAAGGCCTGTTGAACTCACTGCCACTAGACAGCTACCAATGAGAATGACCCCCTCGTGCTGGATCATCTGCTTGGCCCCCCACTCCCTCTTGGGGCATGCTGTGCAGCGTGACTGGGGATTGTGCAATAGCAGGCTGGGGCCGGGTCACTCTACTTCCTGCAGGAAGTAGACAGCCCCCTGTCCCCCACAGAGGCCTGAGACCAGCCCCCCCGCTTCCCACCACGCAGGCCTGGGGCCTCAGCCTGCTCTGCTCCCCTGGCTCCCAAGTTAGGGGGAGGGGGGAACCGCCCCACAGCACTCGCCGGCAGCATGGCTGGGAGCCAGAGGAGTGGACTATGCAGTGAGTGCAGGGGAGGGTGGCTAGGGCTGGGGCGGAGCAGGAGCAGAGACCATGGCAAAGAGCCAGGCAGCCCTCACTGCAGCAGCTCCCCACCCCAGCTCACCTCCGCTCTGCCTTCTCCTCTGAGCATGCTGGCGCCACTCCACTTCTCCCGCCTCCCAGACTTGCGGTGCTAATCAGCTGTTTAGTGCGGCAAGCCTGGGAGGGGAGGAGAATTAGAGCGGGGGCAGCGTGCTCAGGGGAGAAGACGGAGCAGAGGTGAGCTGGGACAGGGAGCAGTTCCCCTGCATGCCCCCACCCCCGTTACTTGCTACAGGCAGCCCTCTTCCTGCACCCCGCAACCCCCTGCCCCAGCTCACCTCCACTCCTACACTGCCTCTTCCCCCAAGACCCCTCGTCCTGCTCATTGCTCTTGGCCCCCTCCCCACCCTCACTCACCCTTACGGTCATTAAAAAGTGGCAAGGCAGAGACCTCCCATTTTTAAAAGTCCTAGGGTGTTGTTCGCCCCTGTTCAGGCACCCCTGGGGCCCTGCACTTCACACAGCTCTCCCTGATTTCTGCTGTTAGTGAGGGAGCCTCACTGCTAGCGCAGACTCGGAACTTTCTTGGATGAGAGACACTGTCCCAAAGCAGGACTAATGCTTAGACCCGGTGATCAGTGATTTCAGATCTGTTGGTCTGCAGCAAGACTCTGCAGTGAGTCTTAATCAGCTCTGCTATTACACAGGGACGAAC